>NC_069508.1:15359435-15409435 GCF_027579735.1 Bombina bombina
ACTGGTAAAAATAAATAATTGAAATGGGTATATTTTTGTTAAGTTGCCTAATAATTATGCACAGTAAAAGTCACCTGCACACACAGATATCCCCCTAAAATAGCTATAACTAAAAACAAACTAAAAACTACTTCCAAAACTATTCAGCTTTGATATTAATGAGTTTTTTGGGTTCATTGAGAACATGGTTGTTGTTCAATAATAAAATTAATCCTCAAAAATACAACTTGACTAATAATTCTGCACTCCCTGTATATACACACACATATACATACATATATATATATATATACACATACACACACACACACATATATATATATATATATATATATATATATACACACACATATATATATATATATATAAATATATATATATATATATATATACACATACACACACACATATATATATATATACATATATATATAAATATTAGAAGAGAGAGAATAGCAGAGAGAACAAAAGCTAGAATAACTTCCATGCCTGTTCATTTTTATTGCAACTCAGGGTGTGCGTTCTTTTAGCACATTATGCCCTTTCACAGAGAAAAAATATCCTGTAGCATAAAGAGCAAAAAGAGTCTGCTTCTAGGGTGGTAACTAGCCATAGAACAAGCTATTATGCTATTGTTCGCTCCCAGGTTGAGCGCTTCTCTCTTTTTATTTATGCAAATTATGACACTTGGTGGGGAAGTCTCCCTAAGTGTGATGTGGGAATCCAGACGTGGACCCGTTGCTCAGTGTGCCTAGAGGGATATGGCTGCACCTCACTGACAAGGCCCACAATAGGCCGAAACGTACGTCTGGGGTTTTGCTGTTTCTCTCGTTCAGAGAGGCATTGCCTGCTATTTCGGGGCTGGACTGTACTGTGAAGTCAGGATCAGACTGATGTGCTACAGGAATGCAAGCTCAATCTGATTGGCTGATTGGATCAGCCAATCCGATTGAACTTGAATCTGATTGGCTGATTCAATCAGCCAATCAGATTTTCTTACCTTAATTCCGATTGGCTGATAGAATCCTATCAGCCAATCAGAATTCGAGGGACGCCATCTTGGATTACGTCACTTAAAGGAACATTCATTCGTCGGTAGTCGTCGGAAGGAAGAGGATGTTCTGCGCCGGAGGTCTTGAAGATGGAGCCGCTCCTCGTCGGATGGATGAAGATAGAAGATGCCGCTTGGATGAAGATGTCTTCCGGTCCGGATGTCCTCTTCTGCCCGGATAGGATGAAGACTTCTGCCACTCTGGATGCCCTCTTTTGGTCCATCGGATTAAGACTTTGGCCCGGTTGGGTGAAGAAGACTCAAGGTAGGGAGATCTTCAGGGGGGTAGTGTTAGGTTTATTTAAAGGGGGTTTGGGTTAGAGTAGGGGTATGTGGGTGGTGGGTTGTAATGTTGGGGGGTGGTATTGTGTTTTTTTTTACAGGCAAAAGAGCCGATTTATTTGGGGCATGCCTCGCAAAAAGCCCTTTTAAGGGCTGGTAAGGTAATAGAGCTGTTAACTTTTTTAATTTAGATTAGGGTAGGGTATTTTTTTATTTTGGGGGGCTTTGTTATTTTATTAGGGGGCTTAGAGTAGGTGTAATTAGCTTAAAATTCCTGTAATCTTTTTTTATTTTTGTAATTTAGTGTTTGTTTGTTTTTGTAATTTAGTTTAGTTTATTTAATTGTAGGTACTTGTAGTTAATTGATTTAATTTATTTATTGATAGTGTAGTGTTAGGTTTAATTGTAAATTAGGTTAGGATTTATTTTACAGGTAATTTTGTAATTATTTTAACTAGGTAGCTATTAAATAGTAAATAACTATTTAATAGCTATTGTACCTAGTTAAAATAAATACAAAGTTGCCTGTAAAATAAATATAAATTCTAAAATAGCTACAATATAATTATTCGTTATATTGTAGCTATATTAGGGTTTATTTTACAGGTAAGTATTTAGCTTTAAATAGGAATACTTTATTTAATAAGAGTTAATTTATTTTGTTAGAATAAAATTATATTTAACTTAGGGGGGTGTTAGGGTTAGGGTTAGACTTAGCTTTAGGGGTTAATACATTTATTAGAGTAGCGGCGAGGTCCGGTTGAGAGATTAGGGGTTAATACTTGAAGTTAGGTGTCTGCGATGTTAGTGAGGGCAGATTAGGGGTTAATACTATTTATTATAGGGTTTTTGAGGCGGGAGTGAGGCGGTTTAGGGGTTAATACATTTATTAGAGTAGCGGCGAGCTCCGATCGGCAGATTAGGGGTTAATAAGTGTAGATAGGTAGCGGCGACGTTGGGGGGGTTCAGATTAGGGGTTAATAAATATTATGTAGGTGTCGGCGATGTTGGGGGCAGCAGATTAGGGGTACATAGGGATAATGTAGGTTGCGGCGGTGTACGGAGCAGCAGATTAGGGGTTAATTGTGTAATGCAGGGGTCAGCGATAGCGGGGTTGGCAGATTAGGGGTTAATAAGTGTAAGGTTAGGGGTGTTTAGACTCGGGTTCATGTTAGGGTGTTAGGTGTAGACTTAGAAAGTGTTTCCCCATAGGAAACAATGGGGCTGCGTTAGGAGCTGAACGCTGCTTTTTTGCAGGCGTTAGGTTTTTTTTCCGCCCAAACTGCCCCATTGTTTCCTATGGGGGAATCGTGCATGAGCACGTTTTCCAGCTAGCTGCTACAGTAAGCAACGCTTGTATTGAGAGTTGAAGTGGCGGTAAATATGCCTGTACTCTCCCTTTTTGGAGCCTAACGCAGCCCTTCAGAGAACTCTCAATACCAGCGTTATTTAAAAGGTGCGGGGGGGGGGGGGGAAAGGAGCGTTAGCTACGCTGGTCTTTACCGACAAAACTCTAAATCTAGCCGTTAGTTGCTATATGATACTGACTCTTTATATCCTATTACACATGTCACTGTCATTAAGTCACTTACGGCTAGATTTAGAGTTCTGCGGCCAAAGGGGTGCGTTAGCTACGCGTGCTTTTTTCCCCCCGCACCTTTTAAATACCGCTGGTATTTATAGTTCACAGAATGGCTGCGTTAGGCTCCAAAAAAGGGAGCGTAGAGCATATTTACCACCACTGCAACTCTCGATACCAGCGGTGCTTACGGACGCAGCCAGCTTCAAAAACGTGCTCGTGCACGATTCCCCATAGGAAACAATGGGGCTGTTTGAGCTGAAAAAAAACCTTACACCTGCAAAAAAGCAGCGTTCAGCTCCTAACGCAGCTACATTGTTTCCTATGGGGAAACAGTTTCTAAGTCTGCACCTAACACTCTAACATGTACCCCGAGTCTAAACACCCCTAACCTTCCACTTATTAACCCCTAATCTGCCGCCCCCGCTATCTCTGACACCTACATATTATTATTAACCCCTAATCTGCCGCTCCGTATACCGCCGCAACCTACGTTATCCCTATGTACCCCTAATCTGCTGCCCCTAACACCGCCGACCCCTATATTATATTTATTAACCCCTAATCTGCCGCCCCCAACGTCGCCTCCACCTACCTACAATAATTAACCCCTAATCTGCCGACCGGATCTCACCGCTACTATAATAAATGTATTAACCCCTAAAGCTAAGTCTAACCCTAACACTAACACCCCCCTAAATTAAATATAATTTTAATCTAACGAAATAAATTAACTCTTATTAAATAAATTATTCCTATTTAAAGCTAAATACTTACCTGTAAAATAAATCCTAATATAGCTACAATATAAATTATAATTATATTGTAGCTATTTTAGGATTAATATTTATTTTACAGGCAACTTTGTAATTATTTTAACCAGGTACAATAGCTATTAAATAGTTAATAACTATTTAATAGTTACCTAGTTAAAATAATTACAAAATTACCTGTAAAATAAATCCTAACCTAAGTTACAATTAAACCTAACACTACACTATCAATAAATTAATTAAATAAAATACCTACAATTATCTACAATTAAACCTAACACTACACTATCAATAAATTAATTAAATAAAATACCTACAATTATCTACAATTAAACCTAACACTACACTATCAATAAATTAATTAAATACAATACCTACAAATAAATACAATGAAATAAACTAACTAAAGTACAAAAAATAAAAAAGAACTAAGTTACAAAAAAATAAAAAAATATTTACAAACATTAGAAAAATATTACAACAATTTTAAACTAATTACACCTACTCTAAGACCCCTAATAAAATAACAAAGACCCCCAAAATAAAAAAATGCCCTACCCTATTCTAAAATTAAAATAGAAAAGCTCTTTTACCTTACCAGCCCTGAAAAGGGCCCTTTGTGGGCATGCCCCAAAGAATTCAGCTCTTTTGCCTGTAAAAAAAAACATACAATACCCCCCCCCAACATTACAACCCACCACTCACATACCCCTAATCTAACCCAAACCCCCCTTAAATAAACCTAACACTAAGCCCCTGAAGATCTCCCTACCTTGTCTTCACCACACCGGGTCCTGATCTGTCCAGAAGAGCCTCCGAAATCTTCATCCAAGCCCAAGCAGGGGCTGAAGAGTGACATCCATCCTCCGGCTGAAGTCTGGATCCAAGCGGCAAATGAAGAAGTCCATCTTCGGGAAGAAATCTTCATCCTATCCGGGCAGAAGAGGACATCCGGACCAGAAAACATCTTCATCCAAGCCGCATCTTCTATGTTGTTCCATCGGATGACGAGCAGCTGATCTTGAAGACCTCCGGCGCGGATCCATCCTCTTCGTTCGACGTCCAACTGAAGAATGAAGGTTCCTTTAAGGGACGTCATCCAAGATGGCGTCCCTCGAATTCCGATTGGCTGATAGGATTCTATCAGCCAATCGGAATTAAGGTAGGAAAATTCTGATTGGCTGATGGAATCAGCCAATCAGATTCAAGTTCAATCCGATTGGCTGATTGGATCAGCCAATCAGATTGAGCTCGCATTCTATTGGCTGATCGGAATAGCCAATAGAATGCGAGCTCAATCTGATTGGCTGATCGGATCAGCCAATCGGATTGAACTTGAATCTGATTGGCTGATTCCATCAGCCAATCAGAATTTTCCTACCTTAATTCCGATTGGCTGATAGAATCCTATCAGCCAATCGGAATTCGAGGGACGCCATCTTGGATGACGTCATTTAAAGGAACCGTCATTCGGCGAGTAGGCGTTGGTTGAAGAGGTTGGATCCGCGTCGGCTGGGAAGAAGATGGCTCCGCTCCGCTCCGGAAGAAAGAAGATTGAAGATGCCGCTTGATAGAAGACTTCATCCCGATGATGGACTTCCGACTTCAGCCCGATGATGGAGTTCTTCAGCCGCCGCTTGGATCAAGACTTCGGACCCTCTTCTGGACCGATCGCTGAACCCGGTGAGGTGAAGACAAGGTAGGGAGATCTTCAGGGGCTTAGTGTTAGGTGTATTTAAGGGGGGTTTGGGTTAGATTAGGGGTATGTGGGTGGTGGGTTGTAATGTTGGGGGGGGTATTGTATGGGGTTTTTTTACAGGCAAAAGAGCTGAATTATTTGGGGCATGCCCCGCAAAGGGCCCTTTTCAGGGCTGGTAAGGTAAAAGAGCTTTGAACTTTTTTAATTTAGAATAGGGTAGGGCATTTTTTTATTTTGGGGGGCTTTGTTATTTTATTAGGGGGCTTAGAGTAGGTGTAATTAGTTTAAAATTGTTGTAATATTTTTCTAATGTTTGTAAATATTTTTTTATTTTTTGTAACTTAGTTCTTTTTTATTTTTTGTACTTTAGTTAGTTTATTTCATTGTATTTATTTGTAGGTATTGTATTTAATTAATTTATTGCTAGTGTAGTGTTAGGTTTAATTGTAACTTAGGTTAGGATTTATTTTACAGGTAATTTTGTAATTATTTTAACTAGGTAACTATTAAATAGTTATTAACTATTTAATAGCTATTGTACCTGGTTAATATAATTACAAAGTTGCCTGTAAAATAAATATTAATCCTAAAATAGCTACAATATAATTATAATTTATATTGTAGCTATATTAGGGTTTATTTTACAGGTAAGTATTTAGCTTTAAATAGGAATAATTTATTTAATAATAGTTAATTTATTTTGTTAGATTTAAATTATATTTAACTTAGGGGGGTGTTAGGGTTAGAGTTAGACTTAGCTTTAAGAGTTAATACATTTATTATAGTAGCGGTGAGATCCGGTCGGCAGATTAGGGGTTAATTATTGTAGGTAGGTGGAGGCGACGTTGTGGGGGGCAGATTAGGGGTTAATAAATATAATATAGGTGTCGGCAGTGTTAGGGGCAGCAGATTAGGGGTACATAGGTATAATGTAGCTGGCGGCGGTGTACGGAGCGGCAGATTAGGGGTTAATAATAATATGCAGGGGTCAGCGATAGTGGGGGCGGCAGATTAGGGGTTAAGTGTAAATAAGTGTAAGGTTAGGGGTGTTTAGACCCATAGAAAAAAATGGGGCTGCGTTAGGAGCTGAACGCTGCTTTTTTGCAGGTGTTAGGTTTTTTTTTCAGCTCAAACGGCCCCATTGTTTTCTATGGGGGAATCATGCACGAGCACGTTTTTGAAGCTGGCCGCGTCCGTAAGCAACACTGGTATTTAGAGTTGCAGTGGCGGTAAATATGCTATACGCTCCCTTTTTGGAGCCTAACGCAGCCATTCTGTGAACTCTAAATACCAGCGGTATTTAAAAGGTGCGGGAGAAAAAAAGCACGCGTAGCTAACGCACCCCTTTGGCCGCCAAACTCTAAATCTAGCCGTTAGTTACTATATGGTACTGACCCTTTATCCTATTACACATGTCACTGTCATTATGTCACTTAGTTACTATATGGTACTGACTCTTTAAATCCTATTAGATATGTCACTGTCATTAGGTCACTTAGTTACTATATGGTACAGACTGTTTATATCCTATTACACGTCACTGTCATTATGTCACTTAGTTACTATATGGTACTGACCCTTTATCCTATTACACATGTCACTGTCATTAGGTCACTTAGTTACTATATGGTACAGACTGTTTATATCCTATTACACGTCACTGTCATTAGGTCACTTAGTTACTATATGGTACAGACTGTTTATATCCTATTACACGTCACTGTCATTAGGTCACTTAGTTACTATATGGTACTGACCCTTTCAGCAGTTATTACCCCTTTTCACACCCAGTGAGCCTGATGTGTGTGTTTTGTACTTATATTACAGGCACACTTCCAGAGGAAACATGTCTCAGAATCATTTTGGAGGAAGAGCAGAGGAAGGCTATATTTGTTGCTGCCGGACACTACAGGGATTGCTCTGGACATTACACAATGAGGCTATAAGCAGCTTATCTGGCTGTGAAGATGTTAATAAAAACCTTGTGGTTTATTTGGACACAGCTATTTGCTTTCTCTCTTGTCTCTCTTCAGACTGAACACTGCAAGTTCTTAAGATGGAGGAAACTGTATCCTTGTCAGAGATAACTGATATTACATGACTGGGAGCCCAGAGGTATCCTAACCTAGTACCCTGAACGTTCAATTGCTCAGCCCTATCACCCCTTGTACCCCCAGTCTCTCTGGATATTATATATATTTGCCGATATAATGACAAAAACTGACCCCTCAAGCTCCCTGCCAGAGCCCTCCTATCATGAGAAACTGTAGTTGTCTGATAACAAAACCTCCCATTCCAGCTCTGCAGCCTGTGACTCTCTGTGCCCAGTGCTACCCACTTGTAACTGCTTGTAACATACATTCGCATAAAAGGTCACAATCTGTACACACTGCAGAAGCCATCACTAATATACTAAGCCTCTTACTTACCAAACCCCAGAGTCCTCTGCTATAAGCATTCACCTGCCTAAGAGCCTTTCACTCACTAAACTGCAGAGATCCCCAAAGTGTTCCCCTCTGGTCATCCCTTATTACATGGCTGAGCTACCATATCCCACACGTTTGTCTTACGAGAACTCTCTATTCCATTTCTTGGCAATCATCATTTCTAGGGTCTCATGAGAATTACAGAGACTCCCACCAGCAAGATATCTATATTATTCACAGCTATTTTCTGTACCCAGAACCCTTCGCTCACATGAGAGCCTTCCTCTCTATAAAACACCCCATTGCTCTCCAGAGAGATAATACTACATAAACTCAGTCACTTTCTGGCTACTGATACAGTATTTCCTTGCACTATGCCGGAGTTATGTCTCGCCCAGCTGGATGTCCTATTGTTGATAAACATAACACACACTGACCTGGTCACTCTGTGGTGAGAGTGTCTCTGCATCCTCTGTGGCAGGCAGCCAAGGCCCTACACCATTTATTTACTGTATTTTAACAAGACAGATTTTGTTTTTGGATATCTTTATAAAAAAAAAAAAAAACAGTTGCACACAAATCACACCTTTAATTTTCCTCTTTTAGTCCTGAACACCAGGATAATAATGTATGGGTTAATCTAAGTGTCTGAATGCACTGAACACCAGGATAATGATGTACGGGTTAATCTAAGTGTCTGAATGCACTGGACACCAGGATAATGATGTACGGGTTAATCTAAGTGTCTGAATGCACTGAACACCAGGATAACGATGTACGGGTTAATCTAAGTGTCTGAATGCACTGAACACCAGAATAGCGATGTACGGGTTAATCTAAGTGTCTGAATGCACTGAACACCAGGAAAACAATGTACGGGTTAATCTCAGCATCTGAATGCACCGAACACCAGGATAACGATGTACGGATTAATCTAAGTGTCTGAATGCACTGAACACCAGGATAACGATGTACGGGTTAATCTAAGCGTCTGAATGCACCGAACACCAGGATAATGATGTACAGATTAATCTAAGCCTCTAAATGCACTGAACACCAGGATAACGATGTACGGATTAATCTAAGTGTCTGAATGCACTGAACACCAGGAAAACAATGTTCGGGTTAATCTCAGCATCTGAATGCACCGAACACCAGGATAACGATGTATGGGTTAATCTCAGCATCTCAATGCACTGAACACCAGGATAACGATGTACGGGTTAATCTCAGCATCTGAATGCACCGAACACCAGGATAACGATGTACGGGTTAAACTAAGTGTCTGAATGCACTGAACTTTAAAGGGACAGATACAGCAGCAGTTTTAAGAGACTTTTCAATTTACTGCTATTATCAAATTTGGTGGTGCTGTGGGAGGTTTGGGAAGGAAGAAGAGTCCTTTGCCGGAGGGAGGGGTGGGTTGCCTAAACTATGGAAACATTTTTGGTAGAGGAGAGGGAGGGATGGGTATCTACACTACAGAAAAGGGGACAATTAGAGGGGGATGGGTCCCTAAGATGAGATCACTTAAAGGGGGATGTGGGTAGGTCGAGGGGAGATAACTTCACTACAAAAAAACACAAAAATAATAAATAATACAAATAAATAAATTAATTAATTTTAAAAAATCACATTCCTCCCTTCCAGACTGCACACTGGGACAGTAACAAATATGATGGTGCAGTAGGGGAGGGAAGAGAGCTATTTCTGATGGATCAGGGAGGTGAGAGGGTAAGGAAGGGATCCCTACACTACAGAAAATAAATAAATAATTTAAAAAACCCTAACTGCAGACTGGCTGCCAGTACCTAAGATGGTTGAAGATGATGGTGACCAGTGGGAGGAGGAAGGAAAGAGAGCTGTTTGGAAGGGAACAGGGAGGTGGTAGGTGTCAGCTGGGAGGGTAATCCCTGCACTACAATATATTTTACCCTTAACAGCTAACTGATTTACTGAAGGTAAGTTCAGAGGTGTGGTACGCAGCTCGAATTAGCGGCTTTCTAATTACCAAAAGTCAGTGGCAAAGTTATGCATGTCTGCTATTTCTGAGCAAAGAAGATCCTAGAGAAACATTTACAACCATTTGTGTTATTACTGCAATAGTTGTGTAAATAGTTTTAGTATGAAACTCAAAGTTTGTGAAAAAGTTAAAGGGACGGTCTACTTGATTATTTTTTATTGTTTAAAAAGGATAGATAACACCTTTACTATCCATAACAAGTAGACTGTCTCTTTAACTATTTTTTATATATAATCACACTCGGTCAAATGGTGGCATGAAATATACCAAAATGAGGCCTAGATCAATACCTTGGGGTTGTCTATTTTAAAAATATATAGTTTTTTATAGGTTTTTTTGGCAGTTCTGCTATTCCAAATTAGAGTTACCTCATTGCATCATTTTACACATAAAAAATGGAGATAAGGGAGCCATTTACCAATATTTTAGCTCTGTGTAGTAAAATCAAACTAGAGGTGCAGACCCTATATAAGTATTGCAAACTATTATAAATAGGGAGAAAATAAGGAGAAGTAGTCCTTATAAAAAGATAGGGAATTCAGCACTCTCAGCTACACATTTAAAGAGACAGAGATATAAATATCTCAAGGTATCAACCTAAGTATTAAGATAAATAGAGCGTGGAGCCAGGTGGAAACCCAGAATAAAGACTTGACAACTAGCATGCTTGCAAGGCACTCATAATTTTATTATTTACAAAAAGCAACAAAAAAATTCTTAGTAAAGGTCATGTGACCATAAAGGTAATTTGAAACAAAATGTAATCAAAAATATAATATATATATTATATTTTTGATTAAATTTTGTTTCAAATTACCTTTATGGTATGACTACTTCTCCTTATTTTCTCCCTATTTATAATAGTTTGCAATCATTTTACACATAGCTGTAGAAAAAATCCTTAAAATGATCAAAAATAAAAGAAAATATACTCATGTTTGGTCTTAGCTAAATCAGAAGATGCCAAGGAACACATTTTGAGATATTTTTTTTACAGTTAGAAAACCACAGGTTTTTGTGTCGTGAAAATTATTCTTTTTATATATTTTATTTGTAATTTTACAACAATTTCTTAATTCTGAGAATAAATAGCTAGTTGAAACTGTCATCCACTAAAAGGTCTTTTTATGACCCACCCCCACCCCCCCCCAAAAAAGAAAACGTAGTTTTACAGGTAAATAAAAAAAATATAAAATACTTTCTTTCTGTGTAAACAAAGGATAGCAAAAATGCTAAAAAAAACTCGGGCAAGTTTTTCTCTGAAATTTACAGTAGTAAATAGGTTAATGGTCCTTTAATTTCTCTCTGTAATTTTTATTTTTGCTTTAAACAGTAAAAAAATCAGTTATGTAACAAGGTCTCATCACGTTGCGAATATATACAGTATTTATTAATGGCCTAATATCTAAGATAAACTGGACCTTAGTGAATTTAGAGCCAGAAAGTTTATTAATTTTGGGACAGATTACAAGTGGAGCGGTTATTAGCTCTTTCCCTAGATCGCTAATTGCGCTAGAACACCCTACTTGCGCACTAACCCAAACTCATGTTCTCAAGGGTGCTATGCCGACACGAAGATACATGATAATGCCCTTTGCAGCCTTTTTTTTCTAATACGTGAAACTTCCTATTTTTGAGCCCTTATAAGTTTTTAGTGCAATATTTTTTTAAATAATTTTTATAAGATGATGTTATTATGAGTATAACTGTACTTTGTATTGTATTTTTTACGTGTTCTGTGGCACTTTTTTTTGTTTCGTTTGTGGAATGAACTGAATAATAATGTTACCTGGTGTCTCAGTGGTTACATTTGGAGATTTATGCATTTGCCAGACTTAAAGAGATAGGAAAGCCACAATAAAACTTGCATGATTCAGAGACAGATTGTTATTTTAAGACACTTTTAAATTCACTTCTATTTTCAAATGTACTTTGTTCTCTTGGTATCCAATGTTGAAAAAGAATATGTATATATCCTACACTAGTGGGAGCTAGCTGGTGATTGGTGCCTGCACACATTTGTTTCTTGTGATTGGGTGATTAGGGGCTAGATTACAAGTGAAGCACTATTTATCGCTCCCGCTCATGTGCTAACTGCGCTCAACTTCGGCTTATTCTGCGCGTCTGATACAGCGCATATTACAGGTTAAAAGTAAAAAGTTTTGGATTGCGTGCTAACCCAATGTACGCAAAAAGGCAAAATTACAATATCCTGATCGCGTTAACGTATTCTTGGGGAAAAACTAAAACCCAAGTATTTCAAACTGAATTACGTTTAACCAAGTGCGCTAACCTGACATGAAATATTTCACATTCCAATCACTTCTTCACATAGAAGATTATGTTCTTTTATTCATATATATATTTCTATTTATAAATACTTAGAACATATTCCCCTATGTGACGGACATTGGAATGTGAAATATTTATAGTAAATACACAGTTAAACACTTTATTAAATATGAATATTGCAGAAATATTATTTTACATATTTTCAGCTACTTAAAGGGACATAAAACCCAATTTTTTTCTTTCATGATTCAGGTAAAGTAAACCATTTTAAACAACTTTCTTATTTACTTATATTATCTAATGTGTTTCATTCTCTTGATATCATTTGTTGAAGGAGCAGCAATGCACTTCTGGCTTCTAACTAAACACATTGGTGAGCCAATGACAATCAGTATATATATATGCAGCCACCAATCAGCAGCTAAAACCTAGGTTCTTTGCTGCTTCTGAGCTTGTTAAGATAAACCTTTCAGCAAAAGATAACAAGAGAAGGAAGCAAATTAAATAATAGAAGCAAATTAGAAAGTTGTTTAAAATTGTATTCTCTATCTGAATCATGAAATATACGTCCATATATGTATACATATGTATTTATGTGTTTATATGTGTTTTACTGTATATTTACTTTACATATGTATTTATGTGTTTATATGTGTTTTACTGTATATTTACTTTACATATGTATTTATGTGTTTATATGTGTTTTACTGTATATTTACTTTACATATGTATTTATGTGTTTATATGTGTTTTACTGTATATTTACTTTACATATGCATTTATGTGTTTAATGTGTTTTACTGTATATTTACTTTACATATGTATTTATGTGTTTATATATGTTTTACTGTATATTTACTTTACATATGTATTTATGTGTTTATATGTGTTTTACTGTATATTTAATAATGTTATTTGTATTGTTAAGTACATATTTATATATATATATACATGTGTATATCCCTGTATCTGTATATCTATTCCTATAGATATATAGGTAGTGATATGTATTTTACATGAGCAGTGTCACATATATATATATTTATTTAATAATAAAAAGTGCCTTATTTCCTATGTAAAGAACATAGGAATGTAAAATATGTATCGTGATTCTCAATTTAGATCTGAACGCGATGGGGTTAGTGCAATGAAAATGTAGTCATCTTAAACATGATACAATTATTAAACATACTGTAAAATACTCTAAATAATGCAGAAATACATCTAGATATTTTACCGTATGTTTAATATGCCCTTAATGCACGCATACTGTCAACTTGTTATACTCGCACAACTTCCGATGCACTCAAACACCCGCCATAAACTCGATAACGCTTGCGCTCAACTGTTAGCACTCCACTCAGAATCTAGCTCTAGATGTGCTCAGCTGTGCACATTGCTGCTCCTTTAGCAAAGGATATCAAGGGAATGAAGCAGATTAGATAATAGGAGTAAATAAAAATTGTTCTGTCTGAAACATTTTCTTTCTTCTCTTGGTATCTTTTGTTGGAGAACATGAAAATATCCTCAGGAGCGTGCAACGTGTCTGGAGCACTATATAGCAGCAGTTTTGCGAGTGTTTTCCATATACAAGAGCATTATTTCCTGCCATGTTGTGCTATTGGAACAAAGCACATTTGCTAATTCAATAAAATTAAAATTAATTAAAATTAAATTGGAAACTTTTTTTTAAATTGTTTGCTCTGTCTGAATCACAAAAGTAAAGTTTGGGGTTTCTTATCACTTTAAAGGGAAAGTAAACTCTAAAAATGACACCAAGCCGAAAAGATAAGATACCATATTGCAAATTAGGGACAGATATATGAAAAGGGGCAAAATAAGTGATGACAGTATATTGCACAGTTGTTAGGCTCACTTGCTGTCTAGTGGTGCTCAGTGACACACCTCTTAAGCATAACAAGAAAAAAAAGGATTTCCTCAGTACAGGAAAATCTGATTTACAGAAAAAAAACTGTAATTGATTCTAAATACTTTTTTAGAGTTATCAATAAACCTTTAAGTGATTTTAGTAGCCTTGGACAAAGTTTTCATGTCCGCTGAGACTCTCACGCGGCCTCTCCCCACCACCAGTGCTGCACAGACCTCTGTATAAGGTAACAGCAATATGCACTAACTTTTGTTGATTTTATTTGCTAAGTTTAGGACAAAACTAAAATAAAGTGAATATACCAGTTATTCACAAGACATTATTTCAGAGTTATGCTCTTTTTGACCTTGAAGTATATAAACACAGAGATTGTGCATCTATAAAAATGAAGTCTATATTTGCACATATTTGTACCTACACTCCCATGGGGCCAATGGCCCTATAAATCTCATGCACGAAACAGTAATACCTGTCAATCACACACAGTACTTACACTGTGTCATGCACTCCCTCTAGTGTCATTTACAGTGAACTGCATGCAGCCCTGCAAGGTAAGCAGTACGATTAACCCTTTATGTGATTACAGTGATGTTACCTAGTTTTTTGTGCTCAACCTGTACCAATCTCAGTCTAATCCCATTTGTCTATCTCAGATCTAAACCATTTGTCACTGCCCATATCCCATTCTCCTCTTCCCTAAAAAAAACACATCCCCCTCCCACATCAGACTGTATCCCTCTCATCACATTTACCTTTGACCCATTTTAATCCCTCTGGTTAAGACACCCCTGCTTCCTATGATTAGACATACCTTCTTGCTCAAGATTAGACATACATGCTTCGATGATTAGATCCAAATGTTCCCCCCAGATTAGATCATCCTGCCTCCCAGATAAAACAGAGCTGCTCCCCTCCCAGATTAGACCCACCTGCCCCCCCGCCAATTAGACATACATGTCCCTCCAATTAGACCCACCTGCTTTCCCCGATTAGAACCACCTAATTCCCCCAGATTAAACACACCTGCTCCCCCCAGATTAGACATACATGCCACCACAATTAGACCCACCTGTTCCCCCCCAGATTAGACCAAATCCCCCCCCCCCGATAAGACACAGCTGCTCACCTCCAAGATTTGACCCACCTGCCCCCCAAAGTAGACATACAGGTGAAACTCGAAAAATTAGAATATCGTGCAAAAGTTAATTTATTTCACTAATGCAACTTAAAAGGTGAAACTAATATATGAGATAGACTTATTACATGCAAAGCAAGATAGTTCAAGCCGTGATTTGTCATTATTTGTCATATATTAGTTGCACCTTTTAAGTTGAATTAGTGAAATAAATTAACTTTTGCACGGTATTCTAATTTTTCGAGTTTCACCTGTACATGTCCCCCAAATTAGACCCACCTGCTCAATCAGATTAGACCCACTTGATCACCCCATATTAGACCCACCTGCCCGAATAATTATATATACATGCCCCCAAATTAGACCCATCTGCTCCCCCATATTAGATCCACCTGATACCCCATATTAGACCCACCTGCCCCCCAGATTATACATACATGCCCCCCAAATTAGACACACTTGCTCCCTCCAAATTATACATACATGCCCCACAAAATAGTCACACCTGATCCCTCCAGATTAGACCCACTTGATCCTCCCAGATTAGACCCACCTGCCCCCCAGATTAGACTAACCTGCTCCCCAGATTAGATCCACTGGTTCCCCCAAAATTAGACCCCCCCTGTTGCCCCAAGATTAGACCCACCTGCTCCTCACAGATTAGGCACACCAGCATCCCACAGATTAGATCCACTTGCTCCACTCCAAGATTAGACACACCTACTCCTCACAGATTAGCCACACCTGTCCCTCCCCCAGATTAGATTTACCTGTCTTCCTGGATCATAATAGTCTGTTCCATCATATGGGACCCACCCAAATTTGTTTGTCCCCCAGATCCTCCTGCATTCCCAGTTGATGCCCACCTGTCAGCTTGCAATATATAGTCTCACCTGTACCCAAAATGATGCCCAGCTGTCCGCAAAAATCAAACATCCTTTTTCTCTAGATGAGTCAAATGTGTCTTAAATCTGAATAATTTGTTCCCCAGATCAAAGCCATTTGTTCCCCAGATCAGAGTCACTTGTTCCCCAGATCAGAGACACTTGTTCCCAGATCAGAGTCACTTGTTCCCAAGATCATAGTCATTTGATCCCCAGAACTTAGTCACTTTTTCCCAAGATCAGAATAATTATTTCCACAGATCAGAATCACTTGTTCCCAAGATCAGAGTAATTTTTTACCCAGATAGGAGTCACTTGTTCCCCAGATCAGAGTTACTTGTTCCCCAGATCAGGGTGACTTGTTCCCAAGAGCAGAGTCATTTGTTTCCCAGATCAGAGTCAATTATTCCCCATATCAGAATCACTTGTTCTCAAGAGTATAATCACTTGCTTCCCAGATCAGAGTCACTTGTTCCCCAGATCAGAGTCATTTGTTCCCCGGATCAGAGTCACTTGTTCCCAGATCAGAGTCACTTGTTCCCAGATCAGAGTCACTTGTTCCCAAGATCATAGTCATTTGATCCCCAGAACTTAGTCACTTTTTCCCAAGATCAGAATAATTATTTCCACAGATCAGAATCACTTGTGGCCAAGATCAGAGTCATTTGTTACCCAGATAGGAGTCCCTTGTTCCCCAGATCAGAGTTACTTGTTCCCCAGATCAGAGTCACTGGTTCCCAAGATCAGAGTCATTTGTTCCCCAGATCAGGGTGACTTGTTCCCAAGAACAGAGTCATTTGTTCCTCAGATAAAAGTAATTTGTTTCCCAGATCAGAGTCAATTGTTCCCCATATCAGAATCACTTGTTCTCAAGAGTATAATCTCTTGCTCCCTAGATCCGAGTCAATTTTTCTCCATATCAGAGTCACTTGTTCCCAAATCAGGACACTTGTTCCCAAGATCAGAGTCACTTGTTCCCCAGATCAGTCACTTGTTCCCAAATCAGAGACACTTGTTCCCCAGATCAAAGTCACTTGTTCCCAAATCAGAGACACTTGTTCCCAAGATCAGAGTCACTTGTTCCCCAGATCAAAGTCACTTGTTCCCAAGATCAGAGTCACTTGTTCCCAAATCAGAGACACTTGTTCCCAAATCAGAGGCACTTGCTCCCCAGATCAAAGTCACTTGTTCCCAAATCAGGACACTTGTTCCCAAGATCAGAGTCACTTGTTCCCCAGATCAAAGTCACTTGTTCCCAAGATCAGAGTCACTTGTTCCCCAGATCAAAGTCACTTGTTCCCAAATCAGAGACACTTGTTCCACAGATCAGAATCACATGTTCCCCACATCAGAGTCACTTGTTCCCTAGATCAGAGTCACTTGTTCCCACAATCAAAGTCATTTGTTCCCCAGATCAGAGTCACTTGTTCCCCAGATCAAAGTAACTTGTTCCCAAATCTGGACACTTGTTCCCAAGATCAGAGTCACTTTTTCCCCAGATCAGAGTCACGTTTTCCCAAGAGTCATTTGTTCCCCATATCAGGGTGACTTGTTCCCAAGAGCAGAGTCATTTGATCCCCAAATAAAAGTAATTTGTTCCCCATATCAGAGTCAATTGTTCCCTATATCACAATCACTTGTTCCCAAGAGTATAAACTCTTGCTCCCCAGATCATAGTCAATTGTTCACCATATCAGAGTCACTTGTTCCCCAGATCAGAGGCACTTGCTCCCCAGATCAAAGTCACTTGTTTCTAAATTAGAGACAATTGTTCCACAGATCAGAATCACATGTTCCCCACATCAGAGTCACTTGTTCCCCAGATCAGAGTCAGTTGTTCCCCAGATCAGAATCACATGTTCCCCAGATCAGTCACTTGTTCCGCAGATCAGAGTCACTTGTTCCCCAGATCAAAGTCACTTGTTCCCAAATCAGGACACCAGCTCCCAAGATCAGAGTAAATTGTTCCCCATATAAGAGTCACTTGTTACACAATTTAAAGTCACTAGTTCCCCAGATCAAAGTCACTTGTTTCCAAATCAGGACACTTGTTCCCAAGATCAGAGACACTTATTCAACAGATCAAAATCACATGTTCCCCAGATCAGAGTCACTTGTTTTCCAGATAAGAGTCACTTCTTCCCCAGATCAGAGTCAATTGTTCCCCATATCAGAATTACTTATACCCCAGTTCAGAGTGACTTGATCCCAAGATCAGAGTCACTTGTTCCCTAGCTCAGAGGCACTTGTTCCCCAGATCAAAGTTACTTGTTCCCAAATCAGATACACTTGTTCCACAGATCAAAATCACATGTTCCCCAGAACAGAGTCACTTGTTCCCCAGATCAGATGCACTTGCTCCCCAGATTAAAGTCACTTGTTCCTAAATTAGATAAACTTGTTTGCAAGATAAGAGTTACTTGTTCCCCAGATAAGAATCACATTTACCCCAGATCAGAGTCACTTGTTCCCCAGATCAAAGTCACTTGTTTCCAAATCAGGACACTTGTTCCCAAGATCAGAGACACTTATTCAACAGATCAAAATCACATGTTCCCCAGATCAGAGTCACTTGTTTTCCAGATAAGAGTCACTTCTTCCCCAGATCAGAGTCAATTGTTCCCCATTTCAGAATTACTTATACCCCAGTTCAGAGTGACTTGATCCCAAGATCAGAGTCACTTGTTCCCTAGCTCAGAGGCACTTGTTCCCCAGATCAAAGTTACTTGTTCCCAAATCAGATACACTTGTTCCACAGATCAAAATCACATGTTCCCCAGAACAGAGTCACTTGTTCCCCAGATCAGATGCACTTGCTCCCCAGATTAAAGTCATTTGTTCCTAAATTAGATACACTTGTTTGCAAGATAAGAGTTACTTGTTCCCCAGATAAGAATCACATTTACCCCAGATCAGAGTCACTTGTTTCCCAGATCAAAGTCACTTGTTCCCAAACTAGTACACTTGTTCCCAAGATAAGAGTCAATTGTTCCCCAGATCAGAATCAATCGATCCCCATATCAGAATCACTTGTTCCTAAGATCAAAGTAAATTGTTCCCAAGATCATAGTCACTTGTTCCCCAGATCAGTCACTTGCTCCCAAGATCAGAGTCACTTGTTTCCCAGATCAGAATAACTTGTTCCCAAATCTGGACACTTGTTCCCAAGATCAGAGTCACCTTTTCCCCAGATCAGAGTCACGTTTTCCCAAGATCAGAGTCATTTGTTCCCCATATCAGAGTGACTTGTTCCCAAGAGCAGAGTCATTTGATCCCCAAATAAAAGTAATTTGTTCCCCATATCAGAGTCAATTGTTCACCATATCAGAGTCAGTTGTTCCCCAGATCAGAATCACATGTTCCCCAGATCAAAGTAACTTGTTCCCAAATCTGGACACTTGTTCCCAAGATCAGAGTCACTTTTTCCCCCAGATCAGAGTCACGTTTTCCCAGGATCAGAGTCATTTGTTCCCCATATCAGGGTGACTTGTTCCCAAATTAGTACACTTTTTCCCAAAATAAGAGTCAATTGTTCCCCAGATCAGAATCAATCGATCCCCATATCAGAATCACTTGTTCCTAAGATCAAAGTCAATTGTTCCCAAGATCATAGTCACTTGTTCCCCAGATCAGTCACTTGCTCCCCAAATCAGAGACACTTGTTCCCAAGATGAGTCACATGTTCCTCAGATCAGAGTCACTTGTTCCCCAGATCAGAGTCACTTGTTCCCAAGATCAAAGTCACTTGTTCCCCAGATCCGAGTCACTTGTTCCCCAGATTAGATTCACTTGTTCCAAGATCAGTCATTTGGTCCCCAGATCTGAGTGACTTGTTCCCCAGATTAGATTCACTTGTTCCCAAGATCAGTTATTTGGTCCCCAGATCAGAGTGACTTGTTCCCAAGAACAGAGTAACTTGTTCCCCATATCAGAGTGAATTGTTCACCAGATCAAAATTATTTGTTCCCCGATCAGAGTCACTTGTTTCCCAGATCAAAGTCACTTGATCCCCAGATCAAAGTCACTTGTTCTCCAATTCAGAGTCACTTGTTCCCCAGATCAAAGTTACTTGTTCTCCAGATCAGAGTCACTAGTTCCGCAGATCAGAGTCATTTGTTCCCCAGATCAGTGTAATTGGTTCCCCAGATAAGTGTAATTTGTTACCCAAATCAGAGTCACTTGTTCCCCAGATCAGAGTCACTTGTTCCCCAGATCAAAGTCAATTTTTCCCCAGTTCAAATTTACTTCCCCCACGCCCGCCGCACCTATCACCACGGAGATAAATAGATAAGACCAGCATTAGATTAAAACATATTTGCCACAATCCCAGTGTTACCTGGTCTGCCCTTGCAGATGAGACCAGCCTATTCCACCAAGTCACAAGCACCAATCTCCATATAATGATATAATGAGCACACCCACCCTCATATTATCACATCGTCCTCAACACAAATAAAAGACCCTCAGCAGACCTACCTGTTTCACTCAGTGGTGTATTATCTCTTGTGCTTCCCAAGGCACAAGGGAACCTTCACCTCCATTCATTTTAGTTTACATTTGTCTATTACATTTTACACAAGCAGAGAGCGGAGACCTTAAAAAGAGACAGTTCACCCAAAAAATTTCTCCCCTTTAAATTGTTCCCAATGATTCATTTTACCTGCTGGAGTGTTTTAAATTGTTTACAAGTAGCTATTTTACTTCTTTTTTGGCATTTGAAATAACTGTTTTAGCCTGTGGTATCCCAACCTATACTGAAAGTTTCTATACTGGAGTATATTCTATTGAATAGCCAAAGTAAACCCAGCCAGCAGAAGAGAGTACACTCTCAGTGGGAGGCATGCCAGTTAAGTAATAAAATGATAATTTTCCATTGTTCTCTCTAAGTCTTAAGCTTTGGTTTTCTAGACAAATATAACATAAGGATGCAAGTGTGTGTACATACAGTGATAACATAATGAGATATGATATTACCTGAAGCTCAACCCATTGTAATAGGCTGTGGTTTAAAAGCACAAAACCAGCTACTTCGTATACACAAATAAACCTAAAAATGCAATTTCTCAAATATTTTATACTCTGCAGCTGGTATAACAAGTCATTTAAACTACATTAATGGAAAAACAATTTTACAGTGTACTGTCCCTTTAAACACCCCACTAGATGATTTATATGTAATAAAATAAATAAATAAAACATTTGGAGAGCACTGAGGTGGGAAAAGATCCCAACATAGAGCTACCTCCCAAAATGTTCTGTCCCATAAAAACATGCTGCCTTAGGCATAGGTCAAAATACACCCCATCCTCATATTAAGCTGCACTTTTCCATGAATACACGTCATGCCTTAAAGTTCAGCACATAACTACCTGCCCTGCAAAAATCACAAATAAAAATAATAATAATAATACACAGGTACATTAAACAATCTGCAGATATTGTTTTTTTCTGGGGGAGAAATAAATTGTTTTTGAAGTCTGGAAAAACGGTAAAGATGCAACTAGACCTCGTAATGCAAAATCTTTCAGGAGAAAAAAAAAGTGTTTGCACATGGAGGAAGATGATAAAATAAAGCACGGTACTAATTTAGCTGATAAAGATATTGCTTTGTGCAGACCTCTCCCCGGCCCGTTCATTATGCAAGACAGCAAAATATGAAGTGAATGCGCCGGACTGAGATATGGAATAATTTCCCACACCTGCTCATCTGCCGCCAATTTAATTAACACTCTAAGGAGGTTTGTCAAGAGTAATCAAAAACAGTGTCACTTATAAAATGCTGGCAAGAAATCAATGGTTTTCATCAGAAGGAGGTATGCTCTGTCTTTACACAAGCATTTCATTACCTCCCTCCAATAAACAAAAACATCACGTTTTAATGGCTTAATTCAGCTCATTGATTTGTATGTCCTGCACGAGAGGGGCATGAGAATCCCCGGCCAGTGGGTTACTTTGTGGGGTGAACATGCTGTTTGTGGTTAGAGGAGGGGGCAAGGGACTTATTGAGGGTCATTTTAGAGGGGATATATGGAGCAGTTAGAGGAGGGGATATAGGGAGCAGTTAGAGGAGGGGATATAGGGAGCAGTTAGGGGAGGGGATATAGGGAGCAGTTAGAGGAGGGGATATAGGGAGCAGTTAGGGGAGAGGATATAGAGAGCAGTTAAGAGAGGGGATATATGGAGCAGTTAGAGGAGGGGATATAGGGAGCAGTTAGGGGAGGGGATATAGGGAGCAGTTAGAGGAGGGGATATAGGGAGCAGTTAGAGGAGGGGATATAGGGAGCAGTTAGATGAGAGGATAGAGGGAGTACTTAGAGGAGGGGATATAGGGAGCAGTTAGATGAGAGGATAGAGGGAGTAGTTAGAGGAGGGGATATAGGGAGCAGTTAGAGGAGGGGATATAGGGAGTAGTTAGAAGAGGGGATATAGGGAGCAGTTAGATGAGAGGATATAGGGAGCAGTTAGAGGAGGGGATATAGGGAGCAGTTAGAGGAGGGGATATAGGGAGCAGTTAGGGGAGGGGATATAAGGAGCAGTTAGAGGAGGGATATAGGGAGCAGTTAGAAGAGGGGATATAGGGAGCAGTTATATGAGAGGATATAGGGAGCAGTTAGATGAGAGGATATAGGGAGCAGTTAGAGGAGGGGATATAGGGAGCAGTTAGGGGAGGGGATATAGGGAGCAGTTAGAGGAGGGGATATAGGGAGTAGTTAGAGGAGGGGATATAGGGAGCAGTTAGAAGAGGGGATATAGGGAGCAGTTAGAGGAGGGGATATAGGGAGCAGTTAGAGGAGGGGATATAGGGAGCAGTTAGAGGAGGGGATATAGGGAGCAGTTAGAAGAGGGGATATAGGGAGCAGTTAGAGGAGGGGATATAGGGAGCAGTTAGAGGAGAGGATATAGGGAGCAGTTAGAAGAGGGGATATAGGGAGCAGTTAGGGGAGGGAATATAGGGAGCAGTTAGCGGAGGGGATATAGGGAGCAGTTAGAGGAGAGGATATAGGGGGCAGTTAGATGAGAGGATATAGGGAACAGTTAGAGGAGGGGATATAGGGAGCAGATAGGGGAGGGGATATAGGGAGCAGTTAGAGGAGGGGCTATAGGGAGCAGTTAGGGGAAGGGATATAGGGAGCAGTTAGAGGAGGGGATATAGGGAGCAGTTAGAGGAGGGGATATAGGGAGCAGTTAGGGGAGGGGATATAGGGAGCAGTTAGGGGAGGGGATATAGGGAGCAGTTAGGGGAGGGGATATAGGGAACAGTTAGAGGAGGGGATATAGGGAGCAGTTAGAGGAGGGGATATAGGGAGCAGTTAGAGGAGGGGATATATGGAGCAGTTAGAAGAAGGGATATAGGGAACAATTAGAGGAGAGGGTATAGGGAGCAGTAACGGGAGGGGATATAGGGAGCAGTTAGAGGAGGGGATATAGGGAGCAGTTAGAGGAGGGGATATAGGGAGCAGTTAGGGGAGGGGATATAGGGAGCAGTTAGGGGAGGGGATATAGGGAGCAGTTAGAGGAGGGGATATAGGGAGCAGTTTGTTGAGAGGATATAGGGAGCAGTTAGGGGAGGGGATATAGGGAGCAGTTAGAGGAGGGGATATAGGGAGCAGTTAGAGGAGGGGATATAGGGAGCAGTTAGAGGAGGGATATAGGGAGCAGTTCGAGGAGGGGATATAGGGAGCAGTTAGGGGAGGGGATATAGGGAGCAGTTAGGGGAGAGGATATAGGGAGCAGTTAGAGGAGGGGATATAGGGAGCAGTTAGATGAGAGGATATAGGGAGCAGTTAGATGAGAGGATATAGGGAGCAGTTAGAGGAGGGGATATAGGGAGCAGTTAGAGGAGGGGATATAGGGAGCAGTTAGAGGAGGGGATATAGGGAGTAGTTAGAGGAGGGGATATAGGGAGCAGTTAGAAGAGGGGATATAGGGAGCAGCTAGAGGAGGGGATATAGGGAGCAGTTAGAGGAGGGGATATAGGGAGCAGTTAGAGGAGGGGATATAGGGAGCAGTTAGAAGAGGGGATATAGGGAGCAGTTAGAGGAGGGGATATAGGGAGCAGTTAGATGAGAGGATATAGGGAGCAGTTAGATGAGAGGATATAGGGAGCAGTTAGAGGAGGGGATATAGGGAGCAGTTAGAGGAGGGGATATAGGGAGCAGTTAGAGGAGGGGATATAGGGAGTAGTTAGAGGAGGGGATATAGGGAGCAGTTAGAAGAGGGGATATAGGGAGCAGCTAGAGGAGGGGATATAGGGAGCAGTTAGAGGAGGGGATATAGGGAGCAGTTAGAGGAGGGGATATAGGGAGCAGTTAGAAGAGGGGATATAGGGAGCAGTTAGAGGAGGGGATATAGGGAGCAGTTAGAGGAGAGGATATAGGGAGCAGTTAGAAGAGGGGATATAGGGAGCAGTTAGGGTAGGGAATATAGGGAGCAGTTAGGGGATGGGATATAGGGAGCAGTTAGGGGATGGGATATAGGGAGCAGTTAGGGGAGGGGATATAGGGAGCAGTTAGAGGAGAGGATATAGGGGGCAGTTAGATGAGAGGATATAGGGAACAGTTAGAGGAGGGGATATAGGGAGCAGTTAGGGGAGGGGATATAGGGAGCAGTTAGAGGAGGGGCTATAGGGAGCAGTTAGGGGAAGGGATATAGGGAGCAGTTAGAGGAGGGGATATAGGGAGCAGTTAGAGGAGGGGATATATGGAGCAGTTAGAAGAAGGGATATAGGGAGCAGTTAGAGGAGAGGATATAGGGAGCAGTAACGGGAGGGGATATAGGGAGCAGTTAGAGAAAGGGATATAGGGAGCAGTTAGAGGAGGGGATATAGGGAGCAGTTAGGGGAGGGGATAAAGGGAGCAGTTAGGGGAGGGGATATAGGGAGCAGTTAGAGGAGGGGATATAGGGAGCAGTTAGTTGAGAGGATATAGGGAGCAGCTAGGGGAGGGGATATAGGGAGCAGTTAGGGGAGGGGATATAGGGAGCAGTTAGAGAAGGGGATATAGGGAGCAGTTAGGGGAGGGGATATAGGGAGCAGTTAGGGGAGGGGATATAGGGAGCAGTTAGAGGAGGGGATATAGGGAGCAGTTAGTTGAGAGGATATAGGGAGCAGTTAGGGGAGGGGATATAGGGAGCAGTTAGAGGAGGGGATATAGGGAGCAGTTAGAGGAGGGATATAGGGAACAGTTAGAGGATTGGATATAGGGAGCAGTTAGGGGAGGGGATATAGGGAGCAGTTAGGGGAGAGGATATAGGGAGCAGTTAGAGGAGGGGATATAGCGAGAAGTTAGAGGAGGGGATATAGGGAGCAGTTAGATGAGAGGATATAGGGAGCCATTAGAGGAGGGGATATAGGGAGCAGTTAGAGGAGGGGATATAGGGAGCAGTTAGGGGAGAGGAAATAGGGAGCAGTTAGAGGAGGGGATATAGGGAGCAGTTAGATGAGAGGATATAGGGATCAGTTAGAGGAGGGGATATAAGGAGCAGTTAGATGAAAGGATATAGGGAGCAGTTAGATGAGAGGATATAGGGATCAGTTAGAGGAGGGGATATAGGGAGCAGTTAGATGAGAGGATATAGGGGCAGTTAGGGGAGGGGATATAGGGTTCAGTTAGATGAGAGGATATAGGGGGCAGTTAGGGGAGGGGATATAGGGATCAGTTAGAGGAGGGGATATAGGGAGCAGTTAGATGAGAGGATATAGGGGGCAGTTAGGGGATGGGATATAGGGAGTACTTAGATGAGAGGATATAGGGGGCAGTTAGGGGAGGGGATATAGGGAGCAGTTAGGGGAGAGGATATAGGGGGCAGTTAGGGGAGGGGATATAGGGAGCAGTTAGATGAGAGGATATAGGGGGCAGTTAGGGGAGGGAATATAGGGAACAGTTAGGGGAGGGGATATAGGGAGCAGTTAGGGGAGGGGATATAGGAAGCAGTTAGGGGAGAGGATATAGGGAGCAGTTAGGGGAGGGGATATAGGGAGCAGTTAGGGGAGGGGATATAGGGAGTTGATAGGGGAGGGGAAATATGGAGCAGTTATGGGAGGGGATATAGGGAGCAAGCCATTTTTAGTGCTCCACTTGTAATCTAGCCCTATCTATCTATACAGTACCTATGTATCTCTGTATCTTTCTATTTTTGTATCTGTCTATCTATCTATATAGTATCTATCTATCTATCTATACAGTATCTATCTATTTATATATCTATACAGTATCTATCTATTTATCTATCTATACAGTATCTATCTATTTATCTATCTATACAGTATCTATATATCTTTACAGTATCTATCTATACAGTATATCTATTTATCTATCTATACAGCATCTATCTATCTATTTATCTATCTATACAGTATAGGGCCTATCTATTAAGCTCCGAATGGAGCTTGACGGCCCGTGTTTCTATAAAGTATCTATCTATCTATCTATGTATAAAGTATCTATCTATCTATCTATCTATCTATAAAGTATCTTTCTATACAGTATATATTTCTCTCACTATAACCTTGATTACATCTATAATGAGTTTCTCTCCAGCTTAATTGGGAACTGAATTTCTCGAGTGATCACAATGCTATATTATATTGATTGGTAAAAACACAATTGAAAAGCTCCCAAAAAGGACTTTTCATGCGATAAGGGCTGGTTTTTAATATAGAATCTGGGAGTTCTCCCGAAAGTGACACAAACAGTAGTTCAGTCTCACATCTTAAGGTTACAGTGATTGTCTACTCGTAACCTCGTTATTCACTGTACAAGGAAACGACTCATTTGCATGTGTAACATTTACACTCAGTATTTATATAAATGACATACATATCCTGGCACGATACACATACTTCTATACACACTTCAGTAAAACAACAGTGACTGTACTTCACTTTTTATTTTCTGACTGTAAGTCTCACACTGTCATGATTGTCACTAATAGTACATGTTTTATTAAAATTGTGTTTTCACGGGTCATTGCTTAGTTGCCGCTTTCATAGTTAACTTTTACAATCAGTTTCTATCTGCACCACTGCCAGCCCATCTAGATACAGCTTTTATGTTGTAAGTATGGGCAAACTGTGCACTGTTTTTCTATCACATATAGTTGCTTTGCAACTTTCACAAGGATCGTTTTAGACAGGATTTATTTCTATTGTTTGTTAAATGGCCGTTTCCATTTTGGCGTGAACTGTAAACAAAATGCAAAACACTTAAAATACTTTTTTTAAAAACAAAATGAAATATAAAACCATGCCATTTGTAGATGTTGGTATCATGAAGTGAGTTTTACTGCATATCTCTTTAGCGGTACATATCACGTAGTCATCACATCTATATACAGTATGTACATGTAGACATATATAAAAGTATGCCCTATTGTCTGTACACAACCTCTCCAATGGAGGTGAAAGGAGTTTAATGAATCAATACAGCGTATGTTGACAGACCTCTAGAATGTATCCAGTGGCTATTTCAGAGGGTTTAACATAAATGCACACAAATAGACAGTTTAGAAATAGCTATGAAATAGACTAACAGATATCGAAAAACGCTCTTCCGAGAAATGATCAAGTGCCTAGAGATGCCGAAATTCGATAAACCAAAATGGTCTCGAAAATCTGTTGAAAAGAGAGCTGAAAACGTGTGATCACTTCGCTCTTTTCAGTTCCATAGGGAAAATAAGTTTTTTTTTCTACAGAATCTGAAAACCTGAAAGCAATCATCAGCTGAAAACGCGCTGTTGTGATCGTTCAAAAATGGAAAAGTAGCCTTTTTACCCCAAAAACACTGCTTAGCTCCTGTTTTGTTAACATCAGAACTAAAGATAAAACGTTCCTTCTTAAATAGATTTAAATAATAACAGAAAAATTGCTTAATTGCCACTTTAGTAACTCTCCCAATCTAACAGTGAATTTCTGGGAACCAACATTAATTCCATATCATTAACAAGTTGCTATTATAAAATAGCACAGTAAATAACAGAAATATAAGCAAATGAACGTTTGAGTTGATTTCCTCAGCCATTAACAGCAGGTTCAGTGTATAGTTATATCAGTATTTATATTGCAACTGAATGTGCTTTGGTTTACAAATGACAGATGAAAATCATATTAAATATTTCTGGAATGGCTAATTGAACCCATTTGTTGCCAGAGTACAACACATTTATGTTCCTGAAAGGGTTAACACTTGCATTTTAGTCACACTGTGGAAATTGTAAGTCATTTTGATTCAGAATAAGTCCCCCTCCCCATTATTTCATGCGCCAATTCCTATGCAGAGCTGTGATTTATAGCAATCCACTGACCTCTGAAGAGGAGAGACTGGGATGGGTGACTGGTTTTAAATGGTGACACTGGCAGTTGACAAAATGCCCCAAGCAAAATGAATTT
Source organism: Bombina bombina (assembly GCF_027579735.1). Lineage (NCBI taxonomy): Eukaryota > Metazoa > Chordata > Amphibia > Anura > Bombinatoridae > Bombina > Bombina bombina. The sequence goes on from NC_069508.1 coordinate 15,387,853, forward strand.
ACTCCCAGTTTCCTCAATCATCAGTAGACAAGCAGCCTCCTGCACAGCTCCCCCCGTCTCACTGCTGACCCCTGAATGAGATACCCTTAACAAGATGGGCTGCCAGCAGCTGAGAAATTTACTGCTGCACAGGAGAGTGACCTGCACAGGTTCTTGTCACTCCTGTTCAGTGAGACAAGGGACAGACATCACTTAGCATCATCTGCTAACAGCTTGTGCAACAACTTTATTCAGGGTACCAGGGCAGTACTGCTGCGTTTACATCCTGGGTACCACACTAGGAGCCTTCTTCAATGGGATTTCAAATGCAAAGTGAAGGACAATTTTATGCCCCAGAAATAAGAGAATTTGTTTTTAAACATAACACCTGAAATCTACAGTCACTGATAGACAAGGGCAGTTAGTTATTTGTCAGCTAAACCAATGTTCAGAGAAATCGCAGTCTGAGCATTCAGCTCATCATGGAACCAAGTTTATTATTATCAGGTATTTATAAAACACCAGCAGATTACGCAGCACTATACAAGGAATAATAAAACATTACAGAGATGTAACAAACAAACAAGTACAGTAGGGGTGCATTACACAAACAAACAAGTACAGTAGGGGTACATTACATACACAAACAAACAAGTACAGTAAGGGTGCATTACACAAACAAACAAACCAGTACAGAAGGGGAACATTACTTACACAAACAAACAAGTACAGTAGGGGTGCATAACATACACAAACAAACAAATACAGTAGGGGTACATTACATACACAAACAAACAAGTACAGCAGGGGTACATTACATACACAAACAAACAAGTACAGTAGAGGTGCATTACATACACAAACAAACAAACCAGTACAGAAGGGGAACATTACTTACACAAACAAACAAGTACAGTAGGGGTGCATAACATACACAAACAAACAAGTACAGTAGGGGTGCATAACATACACAAACAAACAAGTACAGTAGGGGTACATTACATACACAAACAAACAAGTATAGTAGGGGTACATTACATACACAAAACAAACAAGTACAGTAGAGGTGCATTACATACACAAACAAACAAACCAGTACAGAAGGGGAACATTACTTACACAAACAAACAAGTACAGTAGGGGTGCATTACATACACAAACAAACAAGTACAGTAGGGGTGCATAACATACACAAACAAACAAGTACAGTAGGGGTACATTACATACACAAACAAACAAGTACAGTAGGGGTACATTACATACACAAACAAACAAGTACAGTAGGGATACAGTACATACACAAACAAACAAGTACAGTAGGGGTACATTACATACACAAACAAACAAGTACAGTAGAGGTGCATAACATACGCAAACAAACAAGTACAGTAGGGGTACATTACATACACAAACAAACAAGTACAGTAGAGGTGCATAACATACACAAACAAACAAGTACAGTAGGGGTGCATAACATACACAAACAAACAAGTACAGTAGGGGTACATTACATACACAAACAAACAAGTTCAGTAGCGGTGCATAACATACACAAACAAGTACACTAGGGGTACATTACATACGCAAACAAGTACTGTAGGGGTACAATACATACACAAATAAACAAGTAGAGTAGGGGTGCATTACATACACAAACAAAAAAGTACAGTAGGGGTGCATTACACAAATAAACAAGTAGAGTAGGGGTATATTACATACACAAACAAGTAGAGTAGGGGTGCATTACATACACAAGAAAACAAGTACAGTAGGGGTGCATTACGCAAACTAACAAATAGAGTAGGGGTACATTACATACACAAACAAGTACATTAGGGGTACATTGCATACACAAACAAACAAGTACATTAGGGGTACATTACATACACAAACAAACAAATACAGTAGGGGTACATTACATACACAAACAATCAAGTACAGTAGGGATACATTACATACACAAACAAACAAATACAGTAGGAATGCATTACATACACAAACAAACAAGTACAGTAGGGGTACATTACATACACAAACAAACAAGTACAGTAGGGATACAGTACATACACAAAAAAACAAGTACAGTAGGGGTGCATTACATACACAAACAAACAAGTACAGTAGGGGAACATTACATACACAAACAAACAAGTACAGTAGGGGTACATTACATACACAAACAAACAAGTACAGTAGGGGAACATTACATACACAAACAAACAAGTACAGTAGGGGAACATTACATACACAAACAAACAAGTACAGTAGGGGAACATTACATACACAAACAAACAAGTACAGTAGGGGTACATTACATACACAAACAAACAAGTAGAGTAGGGGTGCATTACATACACAAACGAGTGCAGTAGGGGTACATTACATCCAAAAACAAACAAATACAGTAGGGTACATTACATATACAAACAAACAAGTACAGTAGGGGTACATTACATACACAAACAAACAAGTACAATAGGGGTGCATTACATACACAAACAAACAAGTACAGTAAGGGTACATTACATACACAAACAAACAAGTACAGTAGGGGCACATTACATACACAAACAAGTACAGTAGGGGTACATTACATACACAAACAAACAAGTACAGTAGGGGTACATTACATTCACAAACAAACAAGTACAGTAGGGGTACATTACATACACAAACAAACAAGTACAGTAGGGGAACATTACATACACAAACAAACAAGTACAGTAGGGGTACATTACATACACAAACAAACAAGTACAGTAGGGGTGCATTACATACACAAGCAAACAAGTACAGTAGGGGTACATTACATACACAAACAAACAAGTACAATAGGGGTGCATTACATACACAAACAAACAAGTACAGTAGGGGAACATTACATACACAAACAAACAAGTACAGTAGGGGTACATTACATACACAAACAAACAAGTACAGTAGGGGAACATTACATACACAAACAAACAAGTACAGTAGGGGTACATTACATACACAAACAAACTAGTACAGTAGGGGTGCATTACATACACAAACAAACAAGTACAGTAGGGGAACATTACATACCCCCTAAACCGCCAGCCCCCCACATTGCAACAAGCTAAATTAAACTATATTAACCCCTAAACCTAACCCTAACGTAATCCTAACGTAACCCTAACCCTAACGTAACCCTAAACCTAACCCTAACACCCCCTAACTTTAACATAATAAAAATATAGCTAAATTAAATTTAAAATTATTAACTAAATAAACCTAATAACCCCTAAACTGCCATCCCCACATCGCAACAAGCTAAATTAAACTATATTAACCCCTCAACCTAACCCCCCCTAACTTTAACATAATTAAATTAGATCTAAATTAAATTTACAATTATTACCTAAATATATAATTATATTGTATCTAGCTTAGGAAAAACACCCTACAATAAAAAACCCTACTCTAGAAAAAACTACCAAGGGCCCTTAAAAGGGCCTTTTGTAGGGCATTGCCCTGAGGTAAACAGCTCTTTTACTCCAAAAAAAATACAAATACCCCCTAACACTATACAAACCCCCACTCCCCAAACTACGAGGGGCCCTTAAAGGGACTTTTGGGGGGCCATAAAAGTGCCTTTTGTAGGGCATTGCCCTGAGATAAACAGCTCTTTTACTCCCAAAAATACAAACACCCCCTAAAATTATACATTACACAAAATAACAAACAAATGATCAAAAATAAAAAAAATTCTTCTTGCCGCCTGGATGATGACTTTACCGGCTGGATGAAGACTTCTTGCCGCCTGGATGATGACTTTACCGGCTGGATGAAGACTTCTTGCCGCCTGGATGATGACTTTACCGGCTGGATGAAGACTTCTTGCCGCCTGGATGATGACTTTACAGGCTGGATGAAGACTTCTTGCCGCCTGGATGATGACTTTACCGGCTGGATGATGACTTTACCGGCTGGATGAAGACTTATTGCTGCCTGGATGATGACTTTACCGGCTGGATGAAGACTTCTTGCCGCCTGGATGATGACTTTACCGGCTGGATGAAGATCCTTCAAGCGGGACTTCAGCAACTGTAAGTTGATCGTCGGGGGTTAGTGTTAGGTTTTTTAAGGGTATTTTGGGGGGGGATTTAGATTAGGGTTTGTGCAATGTAAAAGAGCTAAATGCCCTTTTAAGGGCAATGCCCATACAAATGCCCTTTTCAGGACAATGGTTAGCTTAGGTTATTTTAGATAGTTTTTTTATTTGGGGGGGTTGGTTGGTTGGTTGAGTGGGTGGGGGTTTTACTGTTGGGGGGGTGTTTGTATTTTTTTTACAGGAAAAAGAGCTGATATCTTTGGGGCAATGCCCCACAAAAGACCCTTTTAAGGGTCATTGGTAGTTTATTGTAGGCTAAGGGTTGGGGGTTTATTTGAGGGGCTTTTTTATTTTGATAGGGCTATTAAATTAGGTGTAATTCTTTTTTATTTTTGATCATTTGTTTTTTTTTCGTAATTTAGTGGGAGTTTTTTTTGTAATTTAGTTAGTTTTTATTTTTTGTAATTAGATACTTTTTGTAATTTTTAGAGTAGTGTTAGGATTTTTTTTATTGGTAGTTTAGTTTTATTTAAATGGTAGTTAGTTTAGTTTTAGTTTAATAATTATAATAGTTTAAGTGTTAGTTTAAAAAAAAATTTTAATTTGACAGGTAAGTTTTAATTTAATTTAATATATGGAAATTGTAATTTTAATATAAAGTTAGGGGGTCGTTAGGTTTAGGGGTTACTAGTTTATTTTAGTATATTTCATTGTGGGGGGCTTGTGATTTAGGGGTTAATAGGTTTATTATAGCGGCGGTGTGGGCAGACGGCAGATTAGGGGTTAATAATATTTAAATAGTGTTTGCGATGCGGGAGAGCAGTGGTTTAAGGGTTAAAAAGTTTATTATAGTGGCGACAATGCCAGGGAGCGGCGGAATAGGGGTTAATACATTTTTTTAGTGGCAGCGATGCCGGGAGCGGCAGATTAGGGGTTAATAAATGTATTATAGTGTTTGTGATGTGGGAGGGTCTCAGTTTAGGGGTTAATAGGTAGTTTATGGGTGTAAGTGTATTTTGTAGCAGTTTAGTTATGAGTTTTATGTTACAGCTTTGTGGCGTAAAACTCATAACTACTGGCATTACGGATCTTGTCGTTTTAGGCTTTAACGCTCACTTTTTAGCCGTACCGCAAAACTTGTAATACCGGCGCTATGGGAATCCCATGAAAAAACTGAAATTTTACGTGTGCGGGACTGACGTTGCGGTACAGGCTAAAAGGTGTGCGGTACACCTATAACAACAACACTTGTAATAGCTGTGGTGCTGTTTTAACGCTGAAAATGCCAAATCTTCAGCATTAAAAGCCGCAACACAAAACTTGTAATCTATCTAAAAGTCTAATTTACTTCTGTTACCAAAATTACGGCCAGATTACGAGTTTTGCTTTAGAGACTATGCGGTGCTAACGAGCAGTTTTCTCTTACCGCTCACTTACCTGCAGCGCTGGTATTACAGGTTTTTACAAACCCGGTGTTAAAAGGCAAGAAGTGAGCGTTGAGCAAAATTTTGCTCCTTATCGCACTCCAATACCAGCGCTGCTTAAGTCAGCGGTGAGCTGGTCATACGTGCTCGTGCACGATTTCCCCATAGGAATCAACGGGGAGAGCCGGCTGAGAAAAAGTCTAACACCTGCAAAAAAGCAGCATAAAACTCAGTAACGCAACCCCATTGATTCTTATGGGGAAATAAAATTTATGTTTACACCTAACACCCTAACATGAACCCAGAGTCTAAACACCCCTAATCTTACAATTATTAACCCCTAAACTGCCGCCCCGACCTCGCCGACACCTACATTATATTTATTAACCCCTAATCTGCCGCTCCGGACACCGCCGCCACCTACATTATATGTATGAACCCCTAATCTGCTGCCCCCAACATCGCCGACACCTACATTATATTTATTAACTCCTAATCTGCCGCCCCCAATGTCGCCGCAAACCTACCTACACTTATTAACCCCTAATCTGCCGCCCCCAACGTCGCCGACACTATAATAAACATATTAACCCCTAAACTGCCGCACCCCCGCCTCGCAAACATTAGTTAAATATTATTAACCCCTAATCTGCCGCCCCTAACATCGCCGCCACCTACCTACATTTATTAACCCCTAATCTGCCGCCCCAACATCGCCGCCACTATACTAAATGTATTAACCCCTAAACCTAAGTCTAGCCCTAACACCCCCTAACAAATATAATTACAATAAATCTAAATAAATATTAATATTATTACCTTAATAATTCCTATTTAAAACTAAATACTTACCTATAAAATAAACCCTAAGCTAGTTACAATATAACTAATAGTTACATTGTAGCTATCTTAGAGTTTATTTTTATTTTACAGGCAAGTTTGTATTTATTTTAACTAGGTAGAATAGTTACTAAATAGTTATTAACTATTTAATAACTACCTAGCTAAAAAAAATAAAGTACCTGTAAAATAAATCCAATCAACCAATAGGATTGAGCTTGCATTCCATTGGCTGTTCCAATCAGCCAATAGAATGCGAGCTAAATCCTATTGGCTGATTGCATCAGCCAATAGGATGTTTTCTACCTTAATTCCGATTGGCTGATAGAATTCTATCAGCTAATCGGAATCTAAGGGACGCCATCTTGGATGACGTCACTTAAAGGAACCATCATTCAGTAAGAAGACTTTGTTTGAAGAGGATGCTCCGCGTCGGATGTCTTGAAGATGGAGCCGCTCCGCGTCGGATGGATGAAGATAGAAGATGCCGTCTGGATGACGACTTCTGTCTGTCTGGAGGACCACTTCGCCCAGCTTGGATGAAGACTTCTCCCGGCTTCGTTGAGGACTTCGGCCCGGTTGGATGAAGACTTCTGCCGCTTCCTTTAGGATGGATGTCCGGTCTTCAGAACAGTAAGTCTATCTTCAGGGGGTTAGTGTTAGGTTTTTTTAAGGGTGTATTGGGTGGGTTTTATTTTTTAGATTAGGGTTTGGGCCGCAAAAGAGCTAACTGCCCTATTAAGGGCAATGCCCATCCAAATGCCATTTTCAGGGCAATGGGGAGCTTAGTTTTTTTAGTTAGTATTTTATTTGGGGGGGTTGGTTGTGTGGGTTTTACTGTTGGGGGGGGTTGTTTGTATTTTTTTTTACAGGTAAAAGAGCTGATTACTTTGGGGCAATGCCTTGCAAAAGGCCCTTTTAAGGGCTATTGATAGTTTAGTTTAGGCTAGGGTTTTTTTTATTTTGGGGGGGCTTTTTTTATTTTGATGGGGTTATTAGATTAGGTGTAATTAGTTTAAAGATCTGTAATTTGTTTATTATTTTCTGTAGTTTAGTGTTGTTGTTTTTTTTGTACTTGCTAATTTAATTTATTTAATTGTTGTTAATTTAGTTCATTTATTTAATTATAGTGTAGTGTTAGGTGTTTTTGTAACTTAGTTTAGGTTTTATTTTACAGGTACTTTTGTATTTATTTTAGCTAGGTAGTTATTAAATAGTTAATAACTATTTAATAACTATTCTATCTAGTTAAAATAAATACAAACTTGCCTGTAAAATAAAAATAAACCCTAAGATAGCTACAATGTAACTATTAGTTATATTGTAGCTAGCTTAGGGTTTATTTTGTAGGTAAGTATTTAGTTTTAAATAGGAATTATTTAGGTAATAATATTAATATTTATTTAAATTTATTGTAATTATATTTAAGTTAGGGGGTGTTAGGGTTAGGGTTAGACTTAGGTTTAGGGATTAATACATTTAGTATAGTGGCAGCGACATTGGGGGTGGCAGATTAGGGGTTAATAAATGTAGGTAGGTGGCGGCGATGTTAGGGACGGCAGATTGGGGGTAAATAATATTTAACTAGTGTTTGTGAGGCGGGTGTGCAGCGATTTAGGGGTTAATATGTTTATTATAGTTGCGGCGATGTCCGGAGCGGCAGATTAAGTGTTAAAAATTTTATTTTAGTGTTTGTGATGCGGGAGAGCCTCAGTTTAGGGGTTAATAGGTAGTTTATGGGTGTTAGTGTACTTTTTAGCACTTTAGTTATGAGTTTTATGTTACGGCGTTGTACCATAAAACTCTTAACTACTGACTTTAGAATGCGTTAGGACTCTTGACGGGGTTGGGTGTACTGCTCACTTTTTGGCCTCCCAGGACAGACTCGTAATACCGGCGCTATGGAAGTCCCATAGAAAAAAAACTTTACAAAGTCTATGTAAGTCATTTTGCGGTAAGGCCAAAAATGTGTGCGGTACACCTATACCTGCAAGACTCGTAATAGCAGCGGTAGGGAAAAAGCAGCGTTAGGACCTGTTAACGCTGCTTTTTCAGCCTAGCGCACAACTCGTAATCTAGCCATAAGCACTTTCTCTTGGTTTCCTTTCCATGAGAGCATACTGAGGTAGACTTAAGAGTGTGCTTGTGCATCCACATTATACAGTAAAGCTTGTGATTGGTTAAACTTGGCACCAGAACTCCAGATATAAACTAATAAGCAGCAATGCAAGGCTTTTGGTGTGCTTGAAAAATTCCAATTTTACTTCCCTCTAACAAAGAGCTGATGGTGGAGAAAAGTTCATAGTAGCTGTTAACAGGAACAAGTGTGTTTATAAAGCATCATCATTATAGTGTAACATACTTGTGTAGGTTTAAGACTTCATTTCTCATATTATTCACTTTGTCCATCATTTTGCTCAGATCTAGGCCTCTAGTTATCAATGTCTGTTCAGACCTGATCCGACAGTGCGGATCAGGTCCGACAGACATTGCTGAATATGGCGAGCAATACGCTCTCCGTATTCAGCATTGCACCGGCAGCTCACAAGAGCTGCTGGTGCAACGCCGCCCCCTGCAGACTCGCGGCCAATGGGCCGCCAGCAGGGGGGTGTCAATCAACCCGATCGTACTCGATCGGGTTGATTTCCGGCGATGTCTGTCCGCCTGCTCAGAGCAGGCGGACAGGTTATGGAGCAGCGGTCTTTGTGACCGCTGCTTCATAACTGCTGTTTCTGGCGAGTCTGCAGGCTCGCCAGAAACACGGGGCATCAAGCTCCATACGGAGCTTGATACATATGCCCCTTAGTCTTATTTTCCCTCTTTTGCACTAAATATTTGCTGAATAATCTTATACAATTTCTTGTGAAAGAATCAAAAGATTCTGTAAAACTTAACGAGGAAAAAAACATAATGAGAAAGTTAAAGCTCTAGTCTTAAGAGCTTGCAATCTAACAACAAAGGGTTAAACAAAATGTACAGTCATTACAGATACAATGTACTGGGGAGACGTGTGCAAGTTGTTATATCAACCATAATACAGGTTTGCCAATTCAGGGCTAGATTACAAGTGGAGCGCAAATAAGGTCTCCTGCTCGTGCACAAACGCCGCTAGAAGTAAGGTGTACACATGAGCTCTAACCCGAATAGAATATTGCTACCTCGTTCACTTATTTCCCCATAGATTTCAATGGAGCACCAAAAGTGGGTAAAAAACTTAAACCAAATAAGTTGCGCAAACCTGATCGCATTTTCTCACGTGCGCTAACCCAACATGAAACTATGAATATTTCACATTCCAATGTTCTTCACATAGCAGAATATGTTCTCTTTATTCATAAATAAATATTTCTAAATATATCTGATGGTATTTTTTGGTACAATATATATTTATAGCTATATATATATAGATGATTATATATAGGTATAAATATATACAGATATATAGGACAGTCTATTTACAAATACATATTGTGCTATGTGCAGAACATTGGAATGTGAAATATTTACAGTAAATACATAGTTAAAATCTTTATTAAATATGAATATTGTATAAATATTTTTTCATCTACTTAACTGCAAAAGACACCAATGCACTGTATGTCTATATGTGTGTACATACAGGTATGTATTTGTGTGTTGTACTTGTTATGTTTATATATATCTGTAAATACACACACATATATATATACACATAGAAATACATAAATACATATGTACACGTGTATCTCTATGTGTATATATGTCTGTAAATACATATATATATATATATACATCGAAATACATAAATACATATGTACACGTGTATCTCTATGTGTATATATGTCTGTAAATACACACATATATATATATAAACATAGAAATACATAAATACATATGTACACGTATATCTCTATGTTAAAGCCCTTTGAGACCTCATATCTTTGAGCCCTTATAACGTTTTTTCTTAAATAATTTTTCTTAGACTGTGTTATTATGAGTATAACTGTACTGCATAATGTGTTTTTTGTTCAACTTTTTAGTCAAACGTAACAGTTAACCAGAGCTCTGATGTCACGATAACCCGAAGCGCATTAATTTCAATTGTGATCAAGCAAACGCATTTGCTTTCAACTTGTAATAAGCTAACTACTTCCGTGCATTCTGTAGACTTCAGACGCTGACCTTGCTACATGCTGAAATGTGATTGGCTGAAATGTACAGGAGCTTATTTATATCCTTCCATAAGTGGCTACAGTAACGCATATAAGAAATATATTAAAAGGGTGTGTCACTGGACTACAGCAATACACATTTTCCTAATGAGGACAGTTTAAATGTTTTAAAGCCATTTATTGTGCGCGCAGATCTTTTGCAAATCAGTGAATAATTTATGTACTAAAAGTAATAAAATTATATGAATGTCCCTTTAAAGCAAAGTAAGCAACTGCCTAAGGGCAACATCACTTAGAGGGGCATCTGTCTGGTTAGTGTGACTTCTTGTCTGCCTCATTGGCAGTTAGATTGTAAGCTCTTGGGGTCCCAGTATGAAGAAGTCAGTTGATAAAGACCTTTGTGTGTAGCTGAGGTTTTGGGAAGTTTTTTCCGCTCTCAGCAAGTTCAGTAACGTCTTCACCAGAGGCTGATAACTTAACCTCTGTGTACTGCTATAAAAATTAACGTCAGCACCTCTGGGACTCAGTCAAACAGCTCATTTTTTTCTTGTTTCTTTTTCTCCTGTCGACTAAGTAATACTTCAACCTCCCTTTATTAATTAGTGCAGGATATTAACCCCTTCTGGGCTAGACCGGCCTTCAGAATCAAAGATGTGAGACGAGGATTAGACTGTCCTTTAGTGAATTAAACATTGTAACCAGCAATTAGACAGTTGCTAATGAATCACCTCACACAACAGTAAGAAATACTGACTGCTTCAACATTAGACTACCCACAGAGGAATTAGACTGGCAGCAGAGGAATTAGACTGCCCGCAGAGGAATTAGACTGGCAGCAGAGGAATTAGACTGCCCGCAGAGGAATTAGACTGCCCGCAAAGGAATTAGACTGGCAGCAGAGGAATTAGACTGCCCGCAGAAGAATAAGACTGCCAGTGGAGGAATTAGACTGGCAGCAGATGAATTAGACTGGCAGCAGAGAAATTAGACTAGCAGCAGAGGAATTAGACTGCCAGCAGAAGAATTAGCCTGCCCGCAGAGGAATTAGATTGCCCACAGAGGAATTAGACTGCCAGCAGAAGAATTAGACTGGCAGCAGAGGAATTAGACTGGCATCAGAGGAATTAGACTGCCAGCAGAGGAATTACTCTGCTTTCTACATGATTATATCGCTAATTATTGAGACTGTTCTCTTATAAATTATCTAATATATGAAAAAAATTTTATAATAAATTTCTGGAGGCATTAAGTTCCAGTGAGACTGCTCTAACTTTTACAGGACCTGTGAGACTGTTGCCCATTTTACTAATTTAATGCCTCCTACAATGTGTGACTCCCTTCTGAAGTGGGACACTGGATTCCAACTTTCTAATGAGTAACACTGACCCCCCAATAAGTGTTACTGACAGGGATAGGCACGGACCAAGGCTGTGGCGAACATTTTGCAAAGTACAGACGTTAGTTAAGGACACCATGGTACATTTCAAATTAAAAACACTCTAAAAAACACTCTCTTTACAGAGAGGGTAGTGGATAAATGGTGGAATAGCCACCCAGCAGAAGTGTTAGAGACAGTGAAGTAGTTTAAACATGCATGGGATAGGCATAAGGTTATGTTAAATATAAGATAAGGCCAGGAACTAAAGAAAGTATTCAGAAAATTGGGCAGACTACATAGGCTGAATAGTTCTTATCTGCCAACATATTCTATGTTTCTATAAATCCGGATGGCGACACTTTGCTGTCAAATGGGCTGCACGTTGAACGCCCCTGGTCTAGTTCCACAAGTACAAATTAGTGAACTTATCAAACAAGTTTAAAATAACATTTATATAAAGATTGCTTGTGGTATTACCTTTTATTTTATTTTTCGGTTATATGAGAGTCTGCAACTCCTGACCAAACCCAACCACCTTGATGTTAATTGCATGATCATCATAGTTGGTAACTTACTTGGTTACGTATGGTTTGTCAGAGTAGGCAGCGGTCTTCTACACACAGACACCAGCACCACGCTGCCTCACAGATCAAGGAATTTGGATGGGTCACGATTCACGGTTAGTTGACTGCAGGCAGCTTGCTTCTTGCCTCAATTTCCCGCTATAAAGCGTGGTGCCGCTTGGGTCAAGGAGGAGTGAGGACCAGCATTCATCTGTCCTACTCCTCAACTCCCCTCCGCAAAAAGTGTGGCGGACACCTTGCCTATCTCTGGTTACTGATCCCCTAATGAGTGACACTGACTCCCCAATAAGTGACACTGCCCCCAATAAGTGACACTGACCCCCAATGAGTGACACTACCCCCCCAATAAATAACACTGATTACCCAATAAGTGACACTGCCCCCAATGAGTGATGCTGACCCCCCAATAAGTAACACTGACCCCCAAATGAGTGAAACTACCCCCAATAAGTAACACTGACCCCCCCCCCCCAATTAAAGACACTACCCCTTAATAAGTAATACTGACCCCCAATAAGTAACACTGACTCCCAATGAGTAACACTGAACTCCGCAATAAGTAATACTGACCCCACAATAAGTGACACTGACCCCCAATAAGTAAGACTGCCCCCCCCAATAAGTAACACTGACCCCGCAAAAAGTTACACTGACTACCAAAAAAGTTACACTGACCCACAATAAGAGACACTTCCCCTCCCGATAATTAACACTGAGTCCCCAATAAGTGACACTGACCCCCAATGAGTGACACTGCCCCCCAATGAGTGACACCACTCACCAGTGGGTGACATTACCCCAGTTATTTATGCTGTCACTGACCCTCAATAAGTGACACTGCTCCACAATAAGTGAAACTGCCCCCCAATGAGTGACAATGCCCCCAAATAGGTTACACTGGCCCCACCAATAAGTGACATCCTTTTACTCTCAGAACCATGCACTCTCCTCTGAGACCTACCAGTGTCTCCTTTGTGCCATAATTTTACTCTCAGAACCATGCACTCCCCTCTGAGACCTACCAGTGTCTCCTTTGTGCCATCATTTTACTCTCAGAACCATGCACTCTCCTCTGTGACCTACCACTGTCTCCTTTGTGACATCATTTTACTCTCAGAACCATGCACGCTCCTCTGAGACCTACCAGTGTCTTCTTTGTGCCATCCTTTTACTCTCAGAACCATGCACTCTCCTCTGAGACCTACCAGTGTCTCATTTGTGACATCCTTTTACTCTCAGAACCATGCACTCTCCTCTGAGACCTACCAGTGTCTCCTTTGTGCCATAATTTTACTCTCAGAACCATGCACTCCCCTCTGAGACCTACCAGTGTCTCCTTTGTGCCATCATTTTACTCTCAGAACCATGCACTCTCCTCTGAGACTTACCAGTGTCTCCTTTGTGACATAATTTTACTCTCAGAACCATGCACGCTCCTCTAAGACCTACCAGTGTCTTCTTTGTGACATCCTTTTACTCTCAGAACCCATGCACTCTCCTCTGAGACCTACCAGTGTCTCCTTTGTGATATCCTTTTACTCTCAGAACCATGCACTCTCCTCTGAGACCTACCAGTGTCTCCTTTGTGACATCCTTTTAATTTCAGAACCATGCACTCTCCTCTGAGACCTACCAGTGTCTTCTTTGTGACATTCTTTTACTCTCAGAACCACGCACTCTCCTCTGAGACCTACCAGTGTCTTCTTTGTGACATCCTTTTACTCTCAGAACCATGCATTCTCCTCTGAGACCTACCAGTGTCTCCTTTGTGACATCCTTTTAATTTCAGAACCATGCACTCTCCTCTGAGACCTACCAGTGTCTCTTTTGTGACATAATTTTACTCTCAGAACCATGCACTCTCCTCTGAGACCTACCAGTGTCTCCTTTGTGACATAATTTTACTCTCAGAACCATGCACTCTCCTTTGAGACCTACTAGTGTCTCCTTTGTGACATCTTTTTACTCTCAGAACCATGCACTCTCCCATGAGACCTGCCAGTGTCTACTTTGTGACATAATTTTACTCTCAGAAACATGCACTCTCCTCTGAGACATACCAGTGTCTCCTTTATGACATCCTTTTATGCTCAGAACTATGCACTCTCCACTGAGACCTACCAGTGTCTCCTTTGTGACATCCATTTTACTCTCAGAACCATGCACTCTCCTCTGAGACCTACCAGTGGCTCCTTTGTGCCATCCTTTTACTCTCAGAACCATGCACTCTCCTCTGAGACCTACCAGTGTCTCCTTTGTAATATCCTTTTACTCTCAGAACCATGCACTCTCCTCTGAGACCTACCAGTGTCTCATTTGTGCCATCCTTTTACTCTCAGAACCATGCACTCTCCTCTGAGCCATCCAGTGTCTTCTTTGTGACATCCATTTTTACTCTCAAAACCCATGCACTCTCCTCTGAGACCTACCAGTGTCTCCTTTGTGACATCCTTTTACTCTCAGAACCATGCACTCTCATCTGAGACCTACCAGTGTCTCCTTTGTGACATCATTTTACTCTCAGAACCCATGCACTCTCCTCTGAGACCTACCAGTGTCTCCTTTGTGCCATCCTTTTACTCTCAGAACCATGCACTCTCCTCTGAGACCTACCAGTGTCTCCTTTGTGCCATCCTTTTATTCTCAGAACCATGCACTCTCCTCTAAGACCTACCAGTGTCTCATTTGTGACATCCTTTTACTCTCAGAACCATGCACTCTCCTCTGAGACCTACCAGTGTCTCTTTTGTGACATACTTTTACTCTCAGAACCATGCACTCTCCTCTGAGACCTACCAGTGTCTCCTTTGTGACATCTTTTTAATCTCAGAACCATGCACTCTCCTCTGAGACCTACCAGTATCTCCTTTGTGCCATCCTTTTACTCTCAGAACCATGCACTCTCCTCTGAGACCTACCAGTGTCTCCTTTGTGCCATCCTTTTACTCTCAGAACCATGCACTCTCCTCTAAGACCTACCAGTGTCTCTTTTATGACATAATTTTACTCTCAGAACCATGCACTCTCCTCTGAGACCTACCAGTGTCTCCTTTGTGACATCCTTTTAATCTCAGAACCATGCACTCTCCTCTGAGACCTACCAGTGTCTCTTTTGTGACATAATTTTACTCTCAGAACCATGCACTATCCTCTGAGACCTACCAGTGTCTCCTTTGTGACATCATTTTACTCTCAGAACCATGCACTCTCCTTTGAGACCTACCAGTGTCTCCTTTGTGACATCTTTTTACTCTCAGAACCATGCACTCTCCCCTGAGACCTGCCAGTGTCTCCTTTGTGACATAATTTTACTCTCAGAACCATGCACTCTCCTCTGAGACATACCAGTGTCTCCTTTGTGACATCCTTTTACTCTCAGAACCATGCACTCTCCTCTGAGACCTACCAGTGTCTCCTTTGTGATATCCTTTAACTCTCAGAACCATGCACTCTCCTCTGAGACCTACCAGTGTCTCATTTGTGCCATCCGTTTACTCTCAGAACCATGCACACTCCTCTGAGCCATCCAGTGTCTTCTTTGTGACATCCATTTTACTCTCAGAACCCATGCACTCTCCACTGAGACCTACCAGTGTCTCCTTTGTGACATCCTTTTACTCTCAGAACCATGCACTCTCCTCTGAGACCTACCAGTGTCTGCTTTGTGACATCCTTTTAATTTCAGAACCATGCACTCTCCTCTGAGATCTACCAGTGTCTCTTTTGTGACATAATTTTACTCTCAGAACCATGCACTCTCCTCTGAGACTTACCAGTGTCTCCTTTGTGACATCATTTTACTCTCAGAACCATGCACTCTCCTTTGAGACCTACTAGTGTCTCCTTTGTGACATCTTTTTACTCTCAGAACCATGCACTCTCCCCTGAGACCTGCCAGTGTCTACTTTGTGACATAATTTTACTCTCAGAACCATGCACTCTCCTCTGAGACCTACCAGTGTCTCCTTTGTGCCATCCTTTTACTCTCAGAACCATGCACTCTCCTCTAAGACCTACCAGTGTCTCTTTTGTGACATAATTTTACTCTCAGAACCATGCACTCTCCTCTGAGACCTACCAGTGTCTCCTTTGTGACATCATTTTACTCTCAGAACCATGCACTCTCCTCTGAGACCTACCAGTGTCTCTTTTGTGACATAATTTTACTCTCAGAACCATGCACTATCCTCTGAGACCTACCAGTGTCTCCTTTGTGACATCATTTTACTCTCAGAACCATGCACTCTCCTTTGAGACCTACCAGTGTCTCCTTTGTGACATCTTTTTACTCTCAGAACCATGCACTCTCCCCTGAGACCTGCCAGTGTCTCCTTTGTGACATAATTTTACTCTCAGAACCATGCACTCTCCTCTGAGACATACCAGTGTCTCCTTTGTGACATCCTTTTACTCTCAGAACTATGCACTCTCCTTTGAGACCTACCAGTGTCTCCTTTGTGCCATCCTTTTACTCTCAGAACCATGCACTCTCCTCTGAAACCTACCAGTGTCTCCTTTGTGATATCCTTTAACTCTCAGAACCATGCACTCTCCTCTGAGACCTACCAGTGTCTCATTTGTGCCATCCTTTTACTCTCAGAACCATGCACACTCCTCTGAGCCATCCAGTGTCTTCTTTGTGACATCCATTTTACTCTCAGAACCCATGCACTCTCCACTGAGACCTACCAGTGTCTCCTTTGTGACATCCTTTTACTCTCAGAACCATGCACTCTCCTCTGAGACCTACCAGTGTCTCCTTTGTGACATAATTTTACTCTCAGAACCATGCACTCTCCTCTGAGACCTATCACTGTCTCCTTTGTGACATCATTTTACTCTCAGAACCCATTCACTCTCCTCTGAGACCTATGCACACTCCTCTGAGCCATCCAGTGTCTTCTTTGTGACATCCTTTTACTCTCAGAACCATGCACTCTCCTCTGAGACCTACCAGTGTCTCCTTTGTGACATCCATTTTACTCTCAGAACCCATGCACTCTCCTCTGAGACCTACCAGTGTCTCCTTTGTGACATCCTTTTACTCTCAGAACCATGCACTCTCCTCTGAGACCTACCAGTGTCTCCTTCGTAACATCCTTTTACTCTCAGAACCATGCACTCTCCTCTGAGACCTACCAGTGTCTCTTTTGTGATATCCATTTACTCTCAGAACCATGCACTCTCCTCTGAGACCTACCAGTGTCTCTTTTGTGATATCCATTTACTCTCAGAACCATGCACTCTCCTCTGAGACCTACCAGTGTCTCCTTTGTGACATCCATTTTACTCTCAGAACCCATGCACTCTCCTCTGAGACCTACCAGTGTCTCCTTTGTGACATCCTTCTACTCAAAGAACCATGCACTCTCCTCTGAGACCTACCAGTGTCTCCTTTGTGTCATCCTTTTACTCTCAGAACCCATGCACTCTCCTCTGAGACCGACCAGTGTCTCATTTGTGCCATCCTTTTACTCTCAGAACCATGCACTCTCCTCTAAGACCCACCAGTGTCTTCTTCTTCTTCTTCTTCTCAATGTCCACCCTGCTATCCTTTCTCTCTTGGTTCCATTCTCTATTCTCTGAGCCATCCAGATTATTCTTCGTGCCAACTATTTTCCATTCAATTTTTCATCCATCCCTTTTCCTTTTGTGCCATACTCTCTCCTCTGAGTATACAGTTTAACTTTGTGCCATTCTTTTACTCTTGGTGCCACATTCTCACTGAGCCTTTCAGCTTCTCATATTAGCCATCATTTTATTCTCTGTGCCATGCTCTCTTCTCTGTGCCATTCAGTTTCTAGTTTATGCCATTTTGTTAGTATAGGTGCCATGCTCTCTCCTCTGTGCCATTCAGTTATTAGTTTGTCATTATGTTACTATTGGCGCCATGCTCTCCCCTCTGTGCCATTCAGTTTCTACTTTATGCCATCATGTTACTATAAGTGCCATGGTCTCTCCTCTGTGCCATTCAGTGTCTAGTTTATGCCATCATGTTACTATTAGTGCCATGCTATCTCCTCTGTGCCATTCAGTGTCTAGTTTATGCCATCATGTTACTATTAGTGCCATGCTCTCTCCTCTGTGCCATTCAGTGTCTAGTTTATGCCATCATGTTACTATTAGTGCCATGCTATCTCCTCTGTGCCATTCAGTGTCTAGTTTATGCCATCATGTTACTATAGGTGCCATGCTCTCTCCTCTGTGCCATTCAGTGTCTAGTTTATGCCATCATGTTACTATTAGTGCCATGCTATCTCCTCTGTGCCATTCAGTGTCTAGTTTATGCCATCATGTTACTATTAGTGCCATGCTCTCTCCTCTGTGCCATTCAGTGTCTAGTTTATGCCATCATGTTACTATTAGTGCCATGCTATCTCCTCTGTGCCATTCAGTGTCTAGTTTATGCCATCATGTTACTATAGGTGCCATGCTCTCTCCTCTGTGCCATTCAGTGTCTAGTTTATGCCATCATGTTACTATTAGTGCCATTCTCTTTCCTCTGTGCTATTCAGTATCTAGTTTATGCCATCATGTTACTATTAGTGCCATGCTCTCTCCTCTGTGCCATTCAGTGTCTAGTTTATGCCATCATGTTACTATTAGGGCCATGCTCTCTCCTCTGTGCCATTCAGTTTCTACTTTATGCCATCATGTTACTATAGGTTCCATGCTCTCTCCTCTGTGCCATTCAGTGTCTAGTTTATGCCATCATGTTACTATTAGTGCCATGCTCTCTCCTCTGTGCCATTCAGTTTCTACTTTATGCCATCATGTTACTATAGGTGCCATGCTCTCTCCTCTGTGCCATTCAGTGTCTAGTTTATGCCATCATGTTACTATTAGTGCCATGCTCTCTCCTCTGTGCCATTCAGTTTCTAGATTATGCCATCATGTTACTATAGGTGCCATGCTCTCTCCTCTGTGCCATTCAGTGTCTAGTTTATGCCATCATGTTACTATTGGTGCCATGCTCTCTCCTCTGTGCCATTCAGTTTCTAGATTATGCCATCATGTTACTATTAGTGCCATGCTCTCTCCTCTGTGCCATTCAGTTTCTAGTTTATGCCATCATGTTACTATTAGTGCCATGCTCTCTCCTCTGTGCCATTCAGTGTCTAGTTTATGCCATCATGTTATTGGTGCCATGCTCTCTCCTCGGTGCCATTCAGTTTCTAGTTTATGCCATCATGTTACTATTAGTGCCATGTTCTCTCCTCTGTGCCATTCAGTTTCTAGTTTATGCCATCATGTTACTATTAGTGCCATGCTCTTTCTTCTGTGCCATTCAGTTTCTAGTTTATGCCATCATGTTACTATTAGTGCCATGTTCTCTCCTCTGTGCCATTCAGTTTCTAGTTTATGCCATCATGTTACTATTAGTGCCATGTTCTCTCCTCTGTGCCATTCAGTTTCTAGGTTATGCCATCATGTTACTATTGGTGCCATGCTCTCTCCTCTGTGCCATTCAGTGTCTAGTTTATGCCATCATGTTACTATTAGTGCCATGCTCTTTCTTCTGTGCCATTCAGTTTCTAGTTTATGCCATCATGTTACTATTAGTGCCATGTTCTCTCCTCTGTGCCATTCAGTTTCTAGTTTATGCCATCATGTTACTATTAGTGCCATGTTCTCTCCTCTGTGCCATTCAGTTTCTAGTTTATGCCATCATGTTACTATTGGTGCCATGCTCTCTCCTCTGTGCCATTCTGTTTCTAGTTTATGCCATCATGTTACTATTAGTGCCATGCTCTTTCTTCTGTGCCATTCTGTTTCTAGTTTATACCATCATGTTAATATTGGTGCCATGCTCACTCCTGTGTGCCATTCAGTTTCTAGTTTATGCCATCATGTTACTATTGGTGCCATTCTCTCCTCTTCTTTGTCATTCATTTACTCTCAGAGCCCTTAACTCTCTGAGGAGACATCCAGTTTCTTCTATGTATCATCCCTGTATTCTTGGTGCTATACTGTCTCCCCTAAGCCAACTATTTCCTTTTTTGTGTGCCATCCTTTTACTCTTGGTGCCATGCTCTATCCTTTAAGCCATTCAGTTTCTTCTTTGTGGTATATCTGCACTCTATGTGCCACCTCTCCTCCTCTAAGCCATCCAGTTTCTCCTTTGTGGTATATCTCCTCTCTATGTGCCACCTCTCCTCCTCTAAGCCATCCAGTTTCTCCTTTGTGGTATATCTCCTCTCTATGTTCCACCTCTCCTCCTCTAAGCCATCCAGTTTCTCCTTTGTGGTATATCTCCTCTCTATGTTCCACCTCTCCTCCTCTAAGCCATCCAGTTTCTCATTTGTACCATTTATTTGTCTTTGGTGCCATTCAGTTTCTCATCTGCCCGGTCCCTTTTACTTTTGTGGCATCATCTCTCCTCTGTGCCATTCAGTTTTACCTTTGGGCTACTCCCTTTCCTTTAGTGTATCTCTTCTTCTGTACCCTTTTAAGGACTCCCACAGAACTGGAATAACCCATAATACAAGAGAGTTTTAAGACAAATAAATATACAAATAAATATTTTTTTAAACCAAGAGTCTTATGATTTGCCTGAACTAAAGTACAACTAATGTAACATATATGCAAAAAACAAATGAAATAATACGTAATGTGCATTAACGCAGTATTTACATTGGCTTGGTGCACCTTTCAATTTAACCTTTCAATATAACTGGCACATTATTGACCTCTGAGGCATTTCCTTGGTATATCTTCACTCCGTATCGCTATGCTTTCATTTCAGACGTTATCCATCCTGGAAGTGTCCCATCGGTTTAACAGACGCCATATTTAATACGTTCCTTACCCACCAGCACAGAATATTTGACCTTTTGTGACCCATCTCCTGCCAGACAAAGTTTAAGATTGCTTTGTGAAATAAAGCTGTCGCTAAGATCAGCCTCATAAAAAATAGCTTGTGCTCGGAAACGTCCTGTACGAGACATGACAGGCCTGAAATATGGAATTAAATTGAAACTAGATTAGTTTGGAAGAAGATATAAGGAAGAAAAACATATCTATGAACTTTAGAGTTTTAAAGTTTTTTTAATGAAAATATTTATCATTTTGCAAGCGATTTTTTTTATCTTCGTTATCTTCACTTTGTAACCTTAAAGCCAACTCTTTGACAGTTTACGCAGTAAATAAAA
>NC_069508.1:15411935-15626935 GCF_027579735.1 Bombina bombina
ACGGATATACACATATATACACATATATACACATATATACACATATATACACATATATACACATATATACACATATATACACATATATACACATATATACACATATATACACATATATACACATATATACACATATATACACATATATACACATATATACACATATATACACATATATACACATATATACACAAATATACACATATATACACATATATACACATATATACACATACGGATATACACATATATACACATATATACACATATATACACATATATACACATATATACACATATATACACAAATATACACATATATACACATATATACACATATATACACATATATACACATATATACACATATATACACATATATACACATATATACACAAATATACACATATATACACATATATACACATATATACACATATATACACATATATACACATATATACACATATATACACATATATACACAAATATACACATATATACACATATATACACATATATACACATATATACACATATATACACATATATACACATATATACACAAATATACACATATATACACATATATACACATATATACACATATATACACATATATACACATATATACACATATATACACATATATACACATATATACACATATATACACATATATACACAAATATACACATATATACACATATATACACATATATACACATATATACACATATATACACAAATATACACATATATACACATATATACACATATATACACATACGGATATACACATATATACACATATATACACATATATACACATATATACACATATATACACATATATACACATATATACACATATATACACATATATACACATATATACACATATATACACAAATATACACATATATACACATATATACACATATATACACAAATATACACATATATACACAAATATACACATATATACACATATATACACATATATACACATATATACACATATATACACATATATACACAAATATACACATATATACACATATATACACATATATACACATATATACACATATATACACATATATACACAAATATACACATATATACACATATATACACATATATACACATATATACACATATATACACAAATATACACATATATACACATATATACACATATATACACATATATACACATATATACACAAATATACACATATATACACATATATACACATATATACACATACGGATATACACATATATACACATATATACACATATATACACATATATACACATATATACACATATATACACATATATACACATATATACACATATATACACATATATACACATATATACACATATATACACAAATATACACATATATACACATATATACACATATATACACATACGGATATACACATATATACACATATATACACATATATACACATATATACACATATATACACATATATACACAAATATACACATATATACACATATATACACATATATACACATATATACACATATATACACATATATACACATATATACACATATATACACAAATATACACATATATACACATATATACACATATATACACATATATACACATATATACACATATATACACATATATACACATATATACACATATATACACATATATACACAAATATACACATATATACACATATATACACATATATACACATATATACACATATATACACATATATACACATATATACACATATATACACATATATACACATATATACACAAATATACACATATATACACATATATACACATATATACACATATATACACAAATATACACATATATACACATATATACACAAATATAAAATATAGTTTTAAAAAAAAAAATATAATAATAATTCCTATCACCTAGATTCTGAGTTTTGCGCTATAGAGGGTGCGAAACGAACACAACAAAAGTTGCGTTATTTCATCCTCCATAGCGCTGCCATTACGAGTTTCTGAAAAGCCTCCTTGTGCGTGCGACAACGCCGCCACTATTAACAATGTATTAACCCCTAAACCTCTGGCCTCCCACATCATTGCCACTAAATAAACCTAATAACCCCTAAACTGCCAGCCCCCCCACATCGCCACTAATAAATTCAACTATTAACCCCTAAACCTATCACCCCCTAACTTTAAATTAAATCTATCTTAAAATAAATAAAAACTTACCTGTGAATTTAAAAAAGCCTAAGTTTAAGCTAACAATTAACCTAACATAACTATTATACTAAACTATTATACTAAAATTAAAATAACAACCAACTAAAAAAACTAAATTACACGTTTAAAAAAACACTACTAAAAAATTTAAGTCTAAAATTACAAAAAATAAAAAATACTAAATTACGAAAAATAAAAAACGAAATTATCAAAAATAAAAACAATTACACCTAATCTAATAGCCCTATAAAAATAAAAAAGCCCCCCGAAAATAAAAAAACTCTAGCTTACAATAAACTACCAATAGTCCTTAAAAGGGCCTTTTGTAGGACATTGCCCTAAAGAAATCAGCTCTTTTACCTGGAAAAAAATACAAAGACCCCCCAACAGTAAACCCCACCAACCAACCAACCCTCCAAAATAAAAAACATAACTCTGACAAAAACCTAAGCTACCCATTGCCCTGAAAAGGACATTTGTATGGGCATTCAGCTCTTTTACCTAAAGCCCAAAACCCTAATCTAAAAAAAAATCCAACCAAAATTAAAAAAAAAAAAACCTAGCAGTAACCCCCGAAGATCCATTCACAGTTTCTGAAGTCCGGACATCCATCCTCATCTAGGGGGCGAGAAATCTTCATCCAGGCGGCGATTTCTATCTTCATCCCGGCAGCGCAGAGAGGATCTATCCTTGAAGACATCCGGCGCAGAGCGTCCCCTTCATAAGGTCACCGCCGTACACTGGATCTTCAATGCAAGGGAGCCTTTTCAAAATGGCGTCCCTTGCATTCCTATTGGCTGATTTGATTCTTGAAATTCAAAACAGCCAATAGGATGAGAGCTAATGAAATTCTATTGGCTATTCAAATCAGCCAATAGAATTTCAGTGGGTTTTTTATTTTGGGGGGGCTTTTTATCTTTATAGGGCTATTAGATTAGGTGTAATGTTTTGTTTTTTTGATAATTTCGTTTGTTATTTTCTTAAATTTAGTATTTTTTAATTTTTGTAATTTTAGACTTAATTTTTTTTAGTAGTCAGTTTTTTTAATCTGTAATTTAGTTTTTTTAATTGGTAGATATTTTAATTTTAGTATAATAGTTATGTTAGGTTAATTAATCATTTAATCTTAGGTGTTTTTAATTTCACAGGTAAGTTTTTATTTATTTTAAGATAGGGATATTGTAATTTTAATATAAAGTTAGGGGTTGTTAGGTTTAGGGGTTAATAGTTTAATTTAGTTATTTGCGATGTGGGGGGCTGGCGGTTTAGGGGTTAATAGGTTTATTTAGTGGCAGAGATGTGGGAGGCCAGAGGTTTATTGGTTAATACATTGTTAATAATGGCGGCGTTGTTGGGAAGCGGCGGAATAGGGGTTAATAACTTTTATTAGTGGCGGCAATGTCAGGAGCGGCAGATTAGGGGTTAATAACTTTATTTTGGTGTCAGCAATGTCGGGTGGCGGGGGTAGATTAGAGGTTAATAAGTTTTAAATAGTGTTTGCGATGCAGGAGGGTGGCGATTTAGGGGTTAATAGGTCATTTATGGGTGTTAGGGTACTTTGTAACAGTTTAGTTAGTAGTTTTGTGAAACATTTTTGTGGCGCAAAACTCATAACTTCTGCATTCAGGTGCCGGTATGGATTGTGTCGGTATAAACTGTAATACAAGCATTCTAGCCTCACCGCACATCCTGTAATACAGGTGCTATGAAAATCCCACGCAAAAACTTAATTTTTTTGAGTGTGGGATTGACGTTGTGTTACAGGCAAAAATGCTTGCGGTATAGCTATACCGACACGACTCATAATGGCTGCCTGTGTTACTGTTTTTACGCTGAAACTGACATTTTTTCAGCGTTAAAACCATAACGCAAAACTCATAATCTAGGTTTATGTTCTTTACTTCATTTTTTTAAGGGAAGAACATAGGAATTTGAAGTATGCTTAACACACCTTCATCTTAAACGCAGTTGGCCTAGCGCAGTTTCGGGTTAACAAGCCCCGCAGTTGCGATATCCAACCTCCAGATTAGCGCACTTGAGTCTTTTGCTATCACACTAACTTACTAACTTATTACTTTCAACTTTTAATACCAGCGCTAACATAGGAGCGCTACTGATTAACCTTCAACGGTGTTAGTACTCAAGAGCGCTAACATTCCTGCGCTCCACTAGTAATCTAGCACTTAGCTGGTTAGCTAGGGCCACTAGTGCCAAATGACGCTCTAATGAATTCCGTGTTTTTTTTAATTACGTCTTTTTAATCGTGTTCTACACTGTGGTTATACAATAATGCGAATTATGCTGGGGGGGGGTTTACACATCACATTAATAATTAAAGGGACAGTAAAATAAGAATCAAACTTGCATGATTCAGATAGAGCATGTCCTTTAAACAATGCTCCATTTACTTCTATTATCTAACTTGCTTCGTTCACTTGGTAACATTTGTTGAAAAGCATACCTACGTATGCTCAGGAGCCGCAATGCACTACTGGGAGATAGCCTTACATATATAGCTAGCTGCCAGTACTGCATTGCTGCTTCTTTAACAAATTTGATGATAGAAGTAAATTGGATACCTATCTAAAATAGTTTGTTCTGCATAAAAGATGAAAGAAACATTGTGGGTTTCAAATCTCCTTCAATAGAGATGGAAGGGCCAAAGTGTATATTATGCATTTAAAGGGATGGGATTATATTAGACAAGGATGTGTCTCACAAATGTATATGTGTTACTTTCTACTGCCAATAAAAATTATACAAATGTATAGATCCCATACAGATGTATTGTGACAGACAACTTGTGTCACTCAGAGGTCCCCACATGTGGCCCCTGAGTCCTCTAAAGTGCCACACAGAACTGTTAACTCTTAAAATGCCCTCAAAGCAAGTTTTAAATCCTGTGTGTATGAGGGGAGATACATAGCAGGTTGGTACTAACTAAGGAAGAGTATTTCTGGAGGTAAATTGGGGTTATTGTTTCCTCCACTGAATGAGGGGCTAAGAGTTCAGCCTGAAATATCCGCTACCCAGCCCTGAGCTGATGTTTTCTGCTTTGTATAAAAATAATATTAGATAAATCAGATCATAATCAAAAGGAGGCGACTTCCTCTATAGCACATCAAGTGACCAATCACCCAGCATCTTCATAATGACATCACACAAGGTTAGAGCGTACCCTACAAGTATACTGAGCTACTCAGAAGCCATTCTCCGCTACACAGCACAGTCCTGGGCAAATCCGTTATTTTAATACAGAAATCATAAAATAGTCTTACTGAGATAAAACTAGATTCTAAACACATAAAAAAAATGGTCCTAAAGGGACATACATTATAAATAACACATGAAAAAAGCACTTCAAAACCTTAAAAATTGAGGAAATAACCAGATAATTGGCAAAACATGCATAATAGATATAGTATAAATATTGAACTAATCTGAAGCAAAGCTGAATATAAAGGCAAATGAAGACGGCATATTCTGTAGTAATTAAACTTACTCAGATAAAGAAACGTGTCAGGAAGGAATATTCTATAATGCTAATACTGTGTTACCCTAACCTGATTTACTGTCACTGATTTGTACATAGTTATTTTTACAAAATACTGTAAATTGGATGTACAAAGTCTTGGAAATGTTTTGGACCTTTATACAGTGGGTATTGAAAAGAATCACATTTTGTTGCGTTGCAGCCTGAACTAAAGACAGACACAGTTTTGTTTATCCAGTTGTAATTACTCAGTGCAACTTATAACATCCAACTGAAAGATATAACACCAACATGTCAGGCATAAATAAAGACAATTCAAAAACAGAATCACTGAGTTGCAAAAAGGATCACCGTTTGTGTCAGTATTTTGTTGAACCACCTTTTGCTGTTAATTACAGCCTTTACTCTGTTGGGATATGTCTCTACTAACTTTGTACATCTAGACTGTGCAATATTTGCCCACTCTTCTTTGCAGAACAGCTCCAGTTCAAATACATTTAAAAGTGACTGTTTGTGGACTGCAGTCTTTAAGTCATGCCACAGAGCCACAGATATTCAATGGGGTTTAAGTCTGGACTCTTACTAGGCCATGCAAGGACATTCACCTTTTTCTCCTTCAACCACTGTGTGGTCATTTTTGCTCTGTGCGTTTTGTCATTGTCATGTTGAAAGGTAAACTTTCTTCCCATTAACAACTTCCTGGTGGGACTTCCGGTGGGCGAGCATAGCAACTGGCAGCATGGAGAGTGAGCTCCGTTAACTACTAACATCAGCCGGTTGTTATAGCCCCGCAATTTACCTCCGTGATCGAAAACAATGAGTGGAGACAGAGGATTGCGAGAGGGACGTTTCACTCGCTGCCGAGAAGAGACGGAGGCAACGTTTAACTCCCGGCGCAAGTAATAGCGCCCGCCATCTTGGATTTTCAAAAGTGCTGCGCAACAGTCTGGAGGGAGCAGCAGTGGATAGAAAACGGAGAAGGTAACCAGATTCTAAAACCAGAGGTACACAGTGATACGAGCAGATGCCTTAGACACCAATGCTTTAGGCTGCCAACACTTACTGATTGAAGCAAGAGGGACACTGTTAGTAACGGTCATTGAGAATGCCATTCATATTGACTAAGACCCTACTCACAATGTAAACCGCTAGTAGCAACTACAGGGCCTGCTGTAGTTTACAGGACAACATCACCTGTGTTATTTACGCTGCATTGATTACTCATACTGCTAAAATTACAAGGGGTAATAGACATTACAGCCATCCCACATTCGCACAGACCGTCTGGGCCCAAGACAAGTGATATTTAAATTGCTTATTGCTTAATTATCAGGCAAAGATGGCCATTCTACAGGCTTACCGTCAACAAAAAGATTTGCAGTATCAAGATAAAAAATGACTCCTATTTCAGGACTTTTCTTCTGAAGTGGCACGTAGGCGGAAGGATTTTGCTCCATATTGCAACAGGCTATATGGAGAAGGGTGCACTGCTATACCCTGCCAGGCTGCGGCTACAGACCCCCAGCGGTCCAAGATTCTTTGCATCCCCTAAAGAGTTGCAACTATTTTTGAGTAGAGAGGAGGGATTGAAAGGGAACCCAGAAGCTTGACCAGGCCTGGATACCCTCAAAGGATTTATATAAGATCTTTTCAGGAAAAGAATCCAGGCTTGGAGTGAAGAAGTAGAGGGATACATGGATGGCTCCTGTAAGCAGATTATTCACAAGGGTCAGGCGAAACACCTGAACAGACCCGGAACATTGTTTCGCAAAGATTGGTTTACAGTTTGATTTAGTGTTTGTTGTTTTGGTGTTTGTTGCACTTTTGATAATGGTTGCTGTGACATGGTTGTGGACCCTCCTGGCGGTAAGGAATCATGCTGAAGCGAACGTCAACATCCTCTCTAGGCTCCCATTAGAGGACTAGAATAGAAATCTTTGGGACAATATGGACTGGGACATTGGCTCAGGATATTGGAAGGGGTACCATGTGGTAATGTATGTTTTGTGTATAATTTATGTTTATGCCATGATCTACCATTCCACAGTCTTGACTGCTTGTGACCCTGAGGCTCTAAGGAAATTATGTATATAAGCCCAGCTAAAAAGGCCTCTAACTTACTTGAAATATTGGGAGGGGAACCGAGTGGAAATGTCTACTGTGTGCATTCCTTGTGGATACCCTTTGCTATATTATTCTGATGTTATGACTGCCTGTAGCCCCATTGCTCTAATGCTCATATATGTTTTTGCCCAGTTGGAAAGACCCACAGTTAACTTCATAGATGGGGATGAACTGTAAATTAAAGATAGTGGCGTGGAACATTGGGGGATCACGTCTCCTGCAAAGAGATCTACACCTCAAAAGAATGCAGGCAGACGTGATCCTCCTACAGGAAACGCACCTCCCAGAGTTGGAACATGCCAAACTACAGAGAGGTTGGGTGGAGAGGGTGATTTATACACCGGATACAGTAAGAAAGAGGGGAGTAGCAGTATTGTTTAGAAAAGGCCTAAATGTCAAAGTAATCAAAGAAATAATAGACGCTGAGGGAAGATATATCTTGCTGGAAATGTTGTTTTTAGGTAACAAATATCATTTATGTAATGTGTATGGTCCAAATAATTGTAAGAAAGTTTTTTTGGCAGCACCTGCAGGATACCCTACTAGCTACAGCAGATTCACCATTAATAATTGGGGGGGACTTTAATTTAGCGCAAGAATCACCACTAGACCATTTTAGGGATCCTACCAGGTCTCGGGGGGGGGGGGGGGGGGGGGCAAAGAGAGACAGTAAAAATAACCGTACAGATCAGATTAATATTGCCAATTTTAAACTTACTTTCAACCTCATAGATAGCTGGAGGGTTCGTAACCCCGACAATAGAGACTATACATGTTTGTCTAAGACTTTTCATACATTGTCGAGGACAGATTACTTTCTCACCTCCCCAATGATCAATGCTAACGTGATAGATGTAGGCATCTCCACAATAGTGATTTCGGATCACGCACCAATATGGTTGACAATAGGGGAGACCCTAGACAGATCACATAAGACTTCATGGAAATTCTTAAAGTTTCCAGCCCACAGTCATGACTTTAAAACGCACCTACAAACTGTGTGGAATGATTATGTCACACATAATGCAGAGGTTAAGTGTAGGGAAGATCTATATTGGCATGCTCCTAAAGTGGTGATGAGGGGCGAGATAACATCATATACAGCTAATCATTGTAGAAAAAAAGAATGCTAACGAGACTGACTAATCAGGTAACGACCACTTACTGTAGCTATCTCAACAACCCTACAAATGAAACGAGAAAAGCATATTATGAAGTTAAAACAGATAGGGATACCTATTTATACTCGTTGGAGGAAGCATACAATACGATATTCTATAGGATGGTGAACAAGCCAGGTAAATTGCTGGCTAATAACAAGGAAAGGAAGGGAGCGCTATAAGCTAAATAGGCTGAATGTGCTGAATGGGTCTGGTCTTTATCACATAAAAACACAATTTTAATGAATGAGTCTATACAATAAAATATAATCAATTATAAATGGCAGCAGCTTGTGGATAACATTAGTCTAAAAGTAACATGGATCCATGATACATTTAAAATAGACAATAAAACAATAAAACAAAGGGTGGTGACAACAGATAAAACAATTGATGGTAAAAGCAATCCTAGGAATTCTATAGAAACTTGCTAGGATATCCCTTAGAAAGCTCAAAGTAAATGCGATACAATAGAATAAAATAATAAAATGCAATGCAATATGTAGTGGTGCAGAGCACAGTGTTTAAAATACAAACATCAGTGTCCAAAAACATAATTTATGTAAGAACTTACCTGATAAATTCATTTCTTTCATATTAGCAAGAGTCCATGAGCTAGGGACGTATGGGATATACATTCCTACCAGGAGGGGCAAAGTTTCCCAAACCTCAAAATGCCTATAAATACACCCCTCACCACACCCACAATTCAGTTTAACGAATAGCCAAGAAGTGGGGTGATAAAAAAGTGCGAAAGCATATAAAATAAGGAATTGGAATAATTGTGCTTTATACAAAATCATAACCACCACAAAAAAAGGGCGGGCCTCATGGACTCTTGCTAATATGAAAGAAATGAATTTATCAGGTAAGTTCTTACATAAATTATGTTTTCTTTCATGTAATTAGCAAGAGTCCATGAGCTAGTGACGTATGGGATAATGATTA
This sequence comes from Bombina bombina, assembly GCF_027579735.1. NCBI lineage: Eukaryota > Metazoa > Chordata > Amphibia > Anura > Bombinatoridae > Bombina > Bombina bombina. The sequence continues at coordinate 15,421,920 of NC_069508.1, forward strand.
CCCAAGATGTGGATCTTTCCACACAAGAGTCACTAGAGAGGGAGGGATAAAATAAAGACAGCCAATTCCTGCTGAAAATAATCCACACCCAAAGTAAAGTTTAACGAAAAACATAAGCAGAAGATTCAAACTGAAACCGCTGCCTGAAGTACTTTTCTACCAAAAACTGCTTCAGAAGAAGAAAATACATCAAAATGGTAGAATTTAGTAAAAGTATGCAAAGAGGACCAAGTTGCTGCTTTGCAAATCTGATCAACCGAAGCTTCATTCCTAAACGCCCAGGAAGTAGAAACTGACCTAGTAGAATGAGCTGTAATTCTCTGAGGCGGAGTTTTACCCGACTCAACATAGGCAAGATGAATTAAAGATTTCAACCAAGATGCCAAAGAAATGGCAGAAGCTTTCTGGCCTTTTCTAGAACCGGAAAAGATAACAAATAGACTAGAAGTCTTTCGGAAAGATTTAGTAGCTTCAACATAATATTTCAAAGCTCTAACAACATCCAAAGAATGCAACGATTTCTCCTTAGAATTCTTAGGATTAGGACATAATGAAGGAACCACAATTTCTCTACTAATGTTGTTGGAATTCACAACTTTAGGTAAAAATTCAAAAGAAGTTCGCAACACCGCCTTATCCTGATGAAAAATCAGAAAAGGAGACTCACAAGAAAGAGCAGATAATTCAGAAACTCTTCTGGCAGAAGAGATGGCCAAAAGGAACAAAACTTTCCAAGAAAGTAATTTAATGTCCAATGAATGCATAGGTTCAAACGGAGGAGCTTGAAGAGCCCCCAGAACCAAATTCAAACTCCAAGGAGGAGAAATTGACTTAATGACAGGTTTGATACGAACCAAGGCTTGTACAAAACAATGAATATCAGGAAGAATAGCAATCTTTCTGTGAAAAAGAACAGAAAGAGCAGAGATTTGTCCTTTCAAGGAACTTGCGGACAAACCTTTATCTAAACCATCCTGAAGAAACTGTAAAATTCTCGGTATTCTAAAAGAATGCCAAGAAAAATGATGAGAAATACACCAAGAAATATAAGTCTTCCAGACTCTATAATATATCTCTCTAGATACAGATTTACGAGCCTGTAACATAGTATTAATCACAGAGTCAGAGAAACCTCTTTGACGAAGAATCAAGCGTTCAATCTCCATACCTTTAAATTTAAGGATTTCAGATCCTGATGGAAAAAAGGACCTTGTGACAGAAGGTCTGGTCTTAACGGAAGAGTCCACGGTTGGCAAGAGGCCATCCGGACAAGATCCGCATACCAAAACCTGTGAGGCCATGCCGGAGCTACCAGCAGAACAAACGAGCATTCCTTCAGAATCTTGGAGATTACTCTTGGAAGAAGGACTAGAGGCGGAAAGATATAGGCAGGATGATACTTCCAAGGAAGTGATAATGCATCCACTGCTTCCGCCTGAGGATCCCGGGATCTGGACAGATACCTGGGAAGTTTCTTGTTTAGATGGGACGCCATCAAATCTATTTCTGGAAGTTCCCACATTTGAACAATCTGAAGAAATACCTCTGGGTGAAGAGACCATTCGCCCGGATGCAACGTTTGGCGACTGAGATAATCCGCTTCCCAATTGTCTACACCTGGGATATGAACCGCAGAGATTAGACAGGAGCTGGATTCCGCCCAAACCAAAATTCGAGATACTTCTTTCATAGCCAGAGGACTGTGAGTTCCTCCTTGATGATTGATGTATGCCACAGTTGTGACATTGTCTGTCTGAAAACAAATGAACGATTCTCTCTTCAGAAGAGGCCAAAACTGAAGAGCTCTGAAAATTGCACGGAGTTCCAAAATATTGATCGGTAATCTCACCTCCTGAGATTCCCAAACTCCTTGTGCCATCAGAGATCCCCACACAGCTCCCCAACCTGTGAGACTTGCATCTGTTGAAATTACAGTCCAGGTCGGAAGCACAAAAGAAGCCCCCTGAATTAAACGATGGTGATCTGTCCACCACGTTAGAGAGTGTCGAACAATCGGTTTTAAAGATATTAATTGAGATATCTTTGTGTAATCCTTGCACCATTGATTCAGCATACAAAGCTGAAGAGGTCGCATGTGAAAACGAGCAAAGGGGATCGCGTCCGATGCAGCAGTCATAAGACCTAGAATTTCCATGCATAAGGCTACCGAAGGGAATGATTGTGACTGAAGGTTTCGACAAGCTGCAATCAGTTTTAGACGTCTCTTGTCTGTTAAAGACAGAGTCATGGACACTGAATCTATCTGGAAACCCAGAAAGGTTACCCTTGTCTGAGGAATCAATGAACTTTTTGGTAAATTGATCCTCCAACCATGATCTTGAAGAAACAACACAAGTTGATTCGTATGAAATTCTGCTAAATGTAAAGACTGAGCAAGTACCAAGATATCGTCCAAATAAGGAAATACCACAATACCCTGTTCTCTGATTACAGACAGAAGGGCACCGAGAACCTTTGTAAAAATTCTTGGAGCTGTAGCTAGGCCAAACGGCAGAGCCACAAACTGGTAATGCTTGTCCAGAAAAGAGAATCTCAGGAACTGATAATGATCTGGATGAATCGGAATATGCAGATATGCATCCTGTAAATCTATTGTGGACATATAATTCCCTTGCTGAACAAAAGGCAAGATAGTCCTTACAGTTACCATCTTGAACGTTGGTATCCTTACATAACGATTCAATATTTTTAGATCCAGAACTGGTCTGAAGGAATTCTCCTTCTTTGGTACAATGAAGAGATTTGAATAAAACCCCATCCCCTGTTCCTGAACTGGAACTGGCATAATTACTCCAGTCAACTCTAGATCTGAAACACAATTCAGAAATGCTTGAGCTTTTACTGGATTTACTGGGACACGGGAAAGAAAAAATCTCTTTGCAGGAGGTCTCATCTTGAAACCAATTCTGTACCCTTCTGAAACAATGTTCTGAATCCAAAGATTGTGAACAGAATTGATCCAAATTTCTTTGAAAAAACGTAACCTGCCCCCTACCAGCTGAGCTGGAATGAGGGCCGCACCTTCATGTGGACTTAGAAGCAGGCTTTGCCTTTCTGGCTGGCTTGGATTTATTCCAGATTGGAGATGGTTTCCAAACTGAAACTGCTCCTGAGGATGAAGGATCAGACTTTTGTTCTTTGTTGAAACGAAAGGAACGAAAACGATTATTAGCCCTGTTTTTACCTTTAGATTTTTTATCCTGTGGTAAAAAAGTTCCTTTCCCACCAGTAACAGTTGAAATAATAGAATCCAACTGAGAACCAAATAATTTGTTACCCTGGAAAGAAATGGAAAGTAGAGTTGATTTAGAAGCCATATCAGCATTCCAAGTCTTAAGCCATAAAGCTCTTCTAGCTAAAATAGCTAGAGACATAAACCTGACATCAACTCTGATAATATCAAAGATGGCATCACAGATAAAATTATTAGCATGCTGAAGAAGAATAATAATATCATGAGAATCATGATGTGTTACTTGTTGCGCTAAAGTTTCCAACCAAAAAGTTGAAGCTGCAGCAACATCAGCCAAAGATATAGCAGGTCTAAGAAGATTACCTGAACACAGATAAGCTTTTCTTAGAAAGGATTCAATTTTCCTATCTAAAGGATCCTTAAACGAAGTACCATCTGACGTAGGAATAGTAGTACGTTTAGCAAGGGTAGAAATAGCCCCATCAACTTTAGGGATTTTGTCCCAAAATTCTAATCTGTCAGACGGCACAGGATATAATTGCTTAAAACGTTTAGAAGGAGTAAATGAATTACCCAATTTATCCCATTCTTTGGAAATTACTGCAGAAATAGCATTAGGAACAGGAAAAACTTCTGGAATAACCACAGGAGATTTAAATACTTTATCCAAACGTTTAGAATTAGTATCAAGAGGACCAGAATCCTCTATTTCTAAAGCAATTAGAACTTCTTTAAGTAAAGAACGAATAAATTCCATTTTAAATAAATATGAAGATTTATCAGCATCAACCTCTGAGACAGAATCCTCTGAACCAGAAGAGTCATCAGAATCAGAATGATGATGTTCATTTAAAAATTCATCTGTAGGGAGAGAAGTTTTAAAAGATTTTTTACGTTTACTAGAAGGAGAAATAACAGACATAGCCTTCTTTATGGATTCAGAAACAAAATCTCTTATGTTATCAGGAACATTCTGCACCTTAGATGTTGAAGGAACTGCAACAGGCAATGGTACTTTACTAAAGGAAATATTATCTGCATTAACAAGTTTGTCATGACAATCAATACAAACAACAGCTGGAGGAATAGCTACCAAAAGTTTACAGCAGATACACTTAGCTTTGGTAGATCCAGCACTAGACAGCGATTTTCCTGTAGTATCTTCTGACTCAGATGCAACGTGAGACATCTTGCAATATGTAAGAGAAAAAACAACATATAAAGCAAAATTGATCAAATTCCTTAAATGACAGTTTCAGGAATGGGAAAAAATGCCAAAGAACAAGCTTCTAGCAACCAGAAGCAATGAAAAATGAGACTTAAATAATGTGGAGACAAAAGCGACGCCCATATTTTTTAGCGCCAAATAAGACGCCCACATTATTTGGCGCCTAAATGCTTTTGGCGCCAAAAATGACGCCACATCCGAAACGCCGACATTTTTGGCGCAAAATAACGTCAAAAAATGACGCAACTTCCGGAGACACGTATGACGCCGGAAACGGAAAAGAATTTTTGCGCCAAAAAAGTCCGCGCCAAGAATGACGCAATAAAAAGAAGCATTTTCAGCCCCCGCGAGCCTAACAGCCCACAGGGAAAAAGAGTCAAATTTTTGAAGGTAAGAAAAAAATGATTAAATCAAATGCATTATCCCAAATATGAAACTGACTGTCTGAAAAATAAGGAAAGTTGAACATTCTGAGTCAAGGCAAATAAATGTTTGAATACATATATTTAGAACTTTATAAACAAAGTGCCCAACCATAGCTTAGAGTGTCACAGAAAATAAGATTTACTTACCCCAGGACACTCATCTACATGTTTGTAGAAAGCCAAACCAGTACTGAAACGAGAATCAGCAGAGGTAATGGTATATATAAGAGTATATCGTCGATCTGAAAAGGGAGGTAAGAGATGAATCTCTACGACCGATAACAGAGAACCTATGAAATAGACCCCGTAGAAGGAGATCACTGCATTCAAATAGGCAATACTCTCCTCACATCCCTCTGACATTCACTGCACGCTGAGAGGAAAACTGGGCTCCAACTTGCTGCGGAGCGCATATCAACGTAGAATCTAGCACAAACTTACTTCACCACCTCCATCGGAGACAAAGTTTGTAAAACTGAATTGTGGGTGTGGTGAGGGGTGTATTTATAGGCATTTTGAGGTTTGGGAAACTTTGCCCCTCCTGGTAGGAATGTATATCCCATACGTCACTAGCTCATGGACTCTTGCTAATTACATGAAAGAAATAAAAAACAGTGTCCAAAATGAAAGTTCAGTGTCCCAAAAAATCCAGTAAGGTCTGTCCAAACAAGTGTATATGTTCAAATAACTGGGAAATGGTATCCAACAAAACTGTGTTATCAATCCAATAACTCCAAATGTGTCAAAACAGCAACAAAAAGTCATAAAAGTGGTTTCAATAAACCAGAAAAAATGTGAAAAAATATGTGGGAAAAATAAATGGATGTGAAACAAAATATAAATCCCTTTAAATCCAAATCAAAAAGCATGCTGTGGTGTTGGAACAGTGTATTCAAGTGGATAAAATAGGTGAAGAAAAAAAATATAGTAACAATAAAGAGTACTGTTGATGATGAAAAATAAAAATAAAAAATAGTAGAAACTTCTGATCTGTGAATAAACAAAAAACAAACAATAGTGCAATAAAGCTTTTATACTTTAGGAGTAAATAGAAATAAGCTCACCAGTATGTCTGTGTCAACGCGTTTCAGCCTATAACAAGGCCTTTCTCAAGACTATACTGATATGAATCTACTGGGAGCTTATATAGGGTACCAAGTGAGATGATTGGTGGTGATTTTGGCACCAAAAATGATGGAATACCCCTTCCTGTCACTTCCCATTGAATTCTGGGAGTTAGTTTTGTTTTTAAAAGATTCCTCTTGATCTTAACTCAAAATTTATTTGTATATAATATGTCCTAAGTATACTTTATGTCAGTATAATGGCATTTTGATTGTCGCAAAGTTTCGTCTCTATGTGTTTGTATGTATTCTCTTAACGTCAATATTTAATGGTACTTCCGGTTTTACGTATCACTTTCGTTTCCGGCTATGACGATTTTCGCATCACTTCCGGTCCCGGCGATTTCTACATCACTTCCGGTTCAAGTTTTAAATTGTTGGCTAATGTTGTGAAAACACACACACGCAGAACATATATACAAGCCATGCGTAAGGGGGAGGGCAGAGTGGTGACCACACCTGAGATCTCAAATATCTTGCGGGAGTACTATCAAACATTATCAAACATTATACAAAAAACAAGATGTAGATGTGCAAGCCCAGGAACATTTTTGGAATAAAATAAAACTGCCTCAAATCACGAGGGAACAGACAGACAAAATTAATGCACCAATACAGCTGCAGGAAGTAAGGCAGGCCATAAAGAATTCTCAGGGGGGGGAAGGCGGCGGGTCCAGACGGACTTCCCATAGAGTATTACAAACTTCTGCTTGCAGAGGTCTCACCGGTACTTAGGGATCTGTACAACCTATATTTACGAACAGATAATAACCCTAGTTCCCTATTCACAGACACACATATATGTCTAATACCCAAACCAGAGAGGGACCAGGAACTGCCAGGGTCCTACAGGCCGATCTCGTTGTTAAACAGCGACTATAAATTGCTGACTAAGATCATGGCAGACAGATTAGCGAACATACTCTCCCACGTGATACATCCGGACCAAACGGGGTTCATTAAAAATAGAACATTAACCACTAACATCAGAAGGGTTTTGGCAGTTGTTAATTATTACTGGACAGAGAACAAGGGAGAAAGGGGGGAGGAACTGTCGGATGCCTGTCTCCTGTCACTAGACGTGGAGAAGGCATTAGACAGGGCTGAGTGGCCTAACCTGTTTGATGCTCTGGGGAGATTTGGTTTTCAAGGCAACTTCATATGTTTGTTACGAAAACTACATAACCGCCCAAAAGCCTCACTCGTAGTAAACGAACAGCTGTCTGCTCCTTTTTCACTTGCAAGGGGAACCCGAAAGGGTTGCCGTTATCGCCTTTGTTATTTGACTTGGCTATAGAGCCAGTAGCTATACACTTAAGAGAGCTGCTGGAGGGCGTTCCGATACATTCTGAGAGAGTAAAAATGTAATTGTATGCGGATGACATGCTGTTATTTGTTAATAATCCAGAAGCAATCATCCCGCTAATAATGACAGATATAGAAACATTTGGTAGTTTCTCTGGTTTTAAAATTAATGTGGACAAGTCAGAGTTGCTCTGGCTGTGCCGGGGAAACAAGGGGTCGAAACTGGCCTCGCAGTTTCAGTTAGTCACACGCTCATTTAGATATCTAGGCATTCAAATAGCCACAAACCCCTCTCAATGTACACACTTAATATCACCCCTGTAATTCGAAATACTGAAGAGACCTTGAAAAAAATGGCAGCATCTACCATTGTCTCTTATGGGTCGGGTAAGCATCATAAAAATGGTGGTCTTTCCTCGGCTACTGTTCGTGTTACAGGCGCTTCCTCTATTGCTTAGTCACAGGGATGTTACTGCGACACATTCAGCATACTCGAGATTCCTATGGCAAGATAAAAAGAAATGAATAGGAATGTATGAACCTTTTAATCCCACACACCAGGGAGGGCTAAAACTGCCCAATGTGAGGTGGTACAATTGGGCAGCGCTCTCTAAAATAGCATTGGACTGGTTGACAGGGCTGGGCAAGCTTACACATCAGGGACTAGAGGAAGAGATCACTTCTCCAATCGCATTGACATCTCTCCCATTTCTTGAATTGGCACAACTCCCGAACCATGTTAAGAATAACTTAGTTTCATGGGACCAATCCTAGCTTGGAAAAAAATGACTAAAGAATAGGGTAGGAAGGGCTCAGGCACCAAATTAAAGCTAATTAGAGGAAACATTGAATTCATCCCTGGCATCACGGGGAGGGCCATACAGACAGTGGGAGCTAAAGGGTCTCAGGTTAGTGGGTCAACTACTTGATAAGGTAAACAAAAGCGTTCTGTCTTTTGACTAGCTTAAGGAAAATTACCAGATTCTGCAACAAAATTATTTTGCAAATCTACAGGTTAGGCATTATGTTAACTCTTTGATCAGATTAGACAACTCCATCTGGGATATCTCACACTGGGACAAGGGTACAGCTCTATAACTTTCCAGTACAATCTCCTAATGGCAGCTAAATCAGATGTAGTGTTAGACAAAATGACACAGCAGTGGAGAGATTGGGATCAGAGTACCCTGAGAAAGGAGGATGTAATTTTGAGTTTTGAAAGAGTCAGGGCCGCCACGATATCAGCAGATCTGAGAGAGACGCAATACAAGTTGCTGCATAGGGAATACATCACTCCAAGACAATGGGCTAAGTGGACACATCCAGACTAATATACGTAGGAAATGTTTACACCCTGATCCATCTTATGAGCATCTGTTTTGTCGCTGCCCCAAGCTATTTAGGTTCTGGAAACAGATTGAGTATTGGCTGCAGAAGGTGCTGGGAATAGAGGTTGTGTTAGACTGGGAAGGGATCTTGCTTTTGACGGGAGGTGAGGAGGGTGCTGATCACAGTAAACTAATTAACAATGTACTGTTACTGGCCAGGAAACTTATTTTGAAACTATGGTTGAGTGACAAAGCACCAACGTTGCAACTTCTCAAGTTGTCATTGACTAAACAGTTGTTTATTGAACAGGCTGATGTTAAGGGTGAGGTATCAGTTTGCATCCGACTGTTTTTCAAAAAAATGGGAAAAGTATATACTCACCCTGGCTGTTAGCCTGCAGAGACACGTAGTAACACCATTTGTAATAGTTCCATACATCTTAGAGGAACAACTGAAGGGGAATTGGTGTATTATGTAACGTAGGTAGCTTTACACAATTGACGGGTTAAGCCACGGAGACCAAGTTAGAGTTTGTTTGGTTTAGTTAGTTAAGGAGGGTTAATAAATAAAAAAGGAAAAATGATAGAAAACTCTGAGTTTGATGTGCCCACGATTCCGGAGTACAAAGAGCGACAGACAGATGCACAGAACTCAGACTGTCTTGTTATTGTACAATAATACCTGTTCCTAAATACGATTGACAAATATGAGCATGTAACATGTTTTATTAATTGTCATAATTGTTGGACTCTGTATGACACCACTGGTTGTATAATGTCTGTTGTAATGCTCAGAGTCTCTCTTAATAAAAACAGTTTTGAAAAAAAACAACAACAAAAAACAACTTCCTGGCAGAGGGCAGCAGATTTTCTTCAAGAATTTTATGGTATATTGCCCCATTCATTATTCTTTTGCCCCATCCATTATTCCTTCTATCCTGACAAGTACTGCAGTGCCTGCTGCAGATACCCCCCCCCCCCATAAAAGGATAATACCACCTCCATGCTTTACTATAGGTATGGTGTTATTTGGATGGTGGGCTGTATTTTATTTCCTCCAGAGATATTGTTTGGTGTTGAGGCCAAACAATTAAGTTTTAGTCTCATCTGACCATAACACCCTTTTTTATATGGCCTCAGAATCTCCTAGGTGTGTTATTTCAAAGCTTAGTCGTGACTGCATGTGGCCTTTCTTGAGGAGTGGCTTTTTTTCTTGCAATCCTCCCATACAAGCCACATTTGTGGAGAATTAGTGATATTGTTGTCACATGCACACAATGACCACTCTTTGTCATAAATTCCTGCAACTGCTTCAGAGTTGCTGTGGGCCTCTTGGTAGCCTCTCTGACCAGTTTCCTCCTGGATCTTTCATCCAGTTTGGAACAACGTCCTGATCCAGAGAGGGTCTGTGTTGTACCAAATGCCTTACACTTCTTAATAATAGACTTCACTGTGCATCTAGGCATTGATAAAGCCTTTGATATTTCTTGTATATATCTCCTAACTTGTGCCTGTCCACAACATTATCCTGGAGATCTTTTGACAGTGCTTTGCCACCCATAGTTTATGATTTGCTTCAGTTGCACTACCAGGGACTGAGATGCTCCAGGAAAGCTCTTTTCATGCTGAGCTAATCAATATGCCCACAGCTGATCACAGTTGAAGGTCAAATGGCTTTGTGTGTGCCGTTGAGAAGGTGATTAGCTACACCTGATTAAGTTTACAAGTAATTTTAGGAGGGGGTGATCCTTTTTCAAACTCAGTGATTCTGTTTTTGAATTGTCTTTATTTGTGTCTGACATGTTGGTGTTATGTCTTTCATTTGCATGTTATAAGTTGCACTGAGTAATTACAACTGGATAGACAATAACTGTGTCTGTCTTTATTTCAGGCTGCAAAGGGGGGTGATACTTTTTAATACCCAGTGTATATTTATATTAAAAGTACAACTCTATAGTATAATTCTTCAGTGTTGTGTGACCTTTACCCTAAACTCCTATTTACCTGGCTGGGATCAATTGGGAACTCAGCAGAGGGCGCCAAAGCAAAAAAGGCAGAGGTGCACGGCATGGGGGCACAAATAAGTTTCTTTTAGGGGTGCCAGCTGCCCTCCACAAAATACTGACCAATCTGCCGGTGACTAGACACAATGGTAGGTCACATAGTGCCCCCTGAAAGCTTTGTCTTTGTCCTCACCCTGGATCCCCTGATGTATATTTTTACAACTGAGCAGTAATTTCACCCCTCGGCTGCCAGTAACATACAAACAAATAATTTTGACCTCCTCGGCTGCCAGTAAAATATGTAAACAGAAGTGATTGATTGCTCCTCACATCTTCTTTCTGCCTTTTTTGAAGATTTCACTGCTTAAATACTGGACTGTCCTGGATACCTGGCAACCATAGTCACTTTTACTGTAAACTTATGTCATATGGATTGAGGTTAAACTGAGTGCTTAGAAACCCTTAAAGGGGAAGTCTTCTTGAATATGTATTCTTGGATATCATTTCTGAACATTATCTTTAGATGTACATGTCACCCTGAAAAATCCATCCAATCTGACATGGCCCTCAGTTTCATGGTTCAGAGCAGTCATTTTTTACAAAAACCTACTCAGTTTACTTCATTAGAACATACCTAGGTAGTCTCAGGAATGTGCAAGATTTCTGCAACAATGTTTTTATTATTATACAATTTAAAGTGTTAGATAGTGGCAGTGTTTGCACAATGTATAATATTAAAAACATTGTTGCAAGAAACTTAGCTATATATGCTCTTCAGCAAAGGATACCAATAAAATGCCTTTGAGCATGCTCAGTTAACATGAATATATATATAAATGGTAGATAGCGCATTCCCACTTGCCAAAAAATTAGTTACCAGGGTGCAAAACCAATTTGTACAGAAGAATTCAGTAATTGCACTCTCTGGATTTACAACACAGCAACCTTATATGTGAATTAATCAGTGTTGATCCTATTGGCTGATCCAATCAGCCAATAGAATGCGAGCTCAATCCTATTGGATGTTTGCATCAGCCAATAGGATTTTTCCTACATTAATTCCGATTGGCTGATAGAGTCCTATCAGCCAATCGGAATTCAAGGGACACCATCTTGGATGACATAATTTAAAGGAACCTTCATTCTTCAGTTGGATGTCGTTGAAAGAGGATGCTCCGCGTCGGCTGGCTTGAAGATGGACCCGCTCCGCTCCAGATGGATGAAGATAGAAGATGCCGTCTGGATGAAGACTTCTGCCCGTCTGGAGGTCCTCTTCTGCCCGGATCGGATGAAGACTTCTGGCCATCTGGCGGTCCACTTCTGCCCAATTGGGTGAAGACGTCTCAAGGTAGGGTGATCTTCAAGGGTTTAGTGTTAGGTTTTTTTAAGGGGGGATTGGGTGGGTTTTAGAGTAGGGTTGGGTGTGTGGGTGGTGGGTTGTAATGTTGGGGGGGTATTGTAAATTTTATTACAGGTAAAAGAGCTGATTACTTTGGGGCAATGCCCCGCAAAAGGCCCTTTTAAGGGCTATTTGTAATTTAGTATAGGGTAGGGCTTTTTTTTATTTTGGGAGCTTTTTTATTTTATTAGGGGGATTAGAGTAGGTGTAATTAGTTTAAAATTCTTGCAATTATTTTATTATTTTTTGTAATTTAGTGTTTGTTTGTTTGTTTTTTGTACTTTAGTTTATTTTATTTTATTGTAATTAGTTTAATTTAATTTAGGTAATTCATTTATTTATAGTGTAGTGTTAGGTGTAATTGTAACTTAGGTTAGGGTTTATTTTACAGGTAAATTTGTACATATTTTAGCTAGGTAGTTATTAAATAGTTAATAACTATTTAATAACTATTCTACCTAGTTAAAATAAATACAAACTTGCCTGTAAAATAAAAATAAATCATAAAATAGCTACAATGTAACTATTAGTTATATTGTAGCTATCTTAGGGTTTATTTTATAGGTAAGTATTTAGTTTTAAATAGGAATAATTTAGTTAATGATAGGAATTTTATTTCGATTTATTTAAATTATATTTAAGTTAGGGGGGGTTAGGTTTAGACTTAGATTTAGGGGTTAATAACTTTATTATAGTGGCGGCGACGTTGGGGGCGGCAGATTAGGGGTTAATAAATGTAGGTAGGTGTCGGCGATGTTAGGGACGACAGATTAGGGGTTAATAAAATGTAACTAGTGTTTGCTAGGTGGGAGTGCGGTGGTTTAGGGGTTAATATATTTATTACAGTGGCGGCGATGTCCGGTCGGCAGATTAGGGGTTAAGAAATGTATTTAAGTGTTTGCGATGTGGGGGGCTCAGTTTAGGGGTTAATAGGTAGTTTATGGGTGTTAGTGTACTTTTTAGCACTTTAGTTAAGAGTTTTATGTTACGGCGTTAGCCCATAAAACTCTTAACTACTGACTTTTAAATGCGGTAGGAGTCTTGACAGGAGAGGGTCTACCGCTCACTTCTTCCAAGACTCGTAATACCAGCGTAATACCAGCAAATCCCATTGAAAATATAGGATACGCAATTGACGTAAGGGGATTTGCGGTATTCTCGAGTCGCAGAAAAAAAGTGAGGGTTACACCTGTACCTGCCAGACTCGTAATACCAGCGGGTGTTAAAAAGCAGTGTTGGGACCTCTCAGCGCTGCTTTTTAACCCTAACGCAAGACTCGTAATCTAGGCGACAGTTACATAGATAAAGGGGACGTAAAAGTGCAGTAATGTATCAGAGCTTTTTTTTTATTGTGCTGTAGCTTATATGTTATTATTATTATCGGTTATTTGTAGAGCGCCAACAGATTCCGCTCTACAAGCCTCTACAAAGTACACATAGCCCCTTAATGACAGCTGAGGCACCTTGGGTAGTGCTAGATGTAGCCATCAATCAGCAAGCACAACACAGCTGCTGAATCAAAAATGGGCCGGCTCCTAAGATCAGATTCTTGCTTTTCAAATAAAGATAGCAAGAGAACAAAGAAAATTGATAATAGGAGTAAATTAGAAAGTTGCTTAAAATTGCAGCTCTATCTGAATCACGAAAGAAAAAAATTGAGGTTTAGTGTCCCTTTAAGTGAGTCAAAAGACGTGGCAAAGAAAGCTACACATTTTGTGCCAATATAAAATACATATAAAACAATATTATCATTCATAAAAATGCAATTATCCATATTTACATATAAACAATAACACCCTGTTATATGCAGTTACAAAATAAATACATCAAGTAAAACATACAGGACTATATTACCAGTGACGCACTAACTATTGCGATCAAGCGATAAGGGGTCGGAAGTAGCTTGCACATTACAAGTTGAAAGTAAATGAGCTCACTTGAGCGCAATTATATTTAACGCGCGTCCAGATAACGCAACTTCAGAGCTCTGGTTAATTGTTATGCTCGACTGAAAAAGTTATTAAAAATAAATATTGCATAAAAAAGTTATAAGGGCTCAAAAATATGAGGTCTCAGGTGTTAGAGAAATAAGGGCTGAAGGGCTTTAATATAGATGTATGTATATAATATATATGATATTATGTGTGTACATATGTATGTATTTATTATTATTATTCTTTATTTATAAAGCTCCAACAGGTTCTGCAGCGTTGCCCATGGGTACAAGTATAAAAGTACAACAGAGAAACAATACAATAAAAAACAACATTTTACAGACAAATACAGGGGAATTGAGGACCCTATTCCCATGGGAACTTACAATCTAGATGGGTAGGATGATGGGAAACAGGAGGTGGGGACTGCAAAGGTGAGAATGATATTAGTGAGGAGATAGATGAGGGCAACTATTAGGTTAGTGAAGTTCATTTGTTAATGAGTTGGGTGATAAGCTTCCCTGAACAAAAAGGTATTTAGGGAACGTTTAAAGGAGGAGAGGTTAGGGGAAAGTCTGACAGCTCTAGGAAGTGTGTTCCAGAGGGTAGGTGCCGCACGAGAGAAGTCCTGTAGCCTAGAATGAGAGGAGGTGATGGTAGAGGATGCAAGGAGCAGGTCATTGTTGGATCTTAGGGGGCTGGCTGGAGTATATTTGTTGATGAGTGAGGACAGATAGGGGGGCTGCATTGGTAAGGGCTTTCTAGGTCAGGGTAAGAATTTTGAATTTAACTCTGTTGTGAATGGGGAGCTAGTGAAGGGACTCACAGAGAGGTGCAGCAGAAACAGAGCGTTGAGAGAGGTGGATTAGCCTGGCAGATGCATTTAGGATAGATTGAAGGGGAAAGAGGCGGGAGAGAGGGAGGCCAGTTAGTAGGTTATTACAGTCGTCAAGTCGGGAAATTACCAGGGAGTGGATTAGCTGTTTAGTAGTTTCAGACAAATTTTAGAGATATTGCGAGAGAGAGAGTGAATCCAGGAGAGGGCAGTGTCCCAGAGCCCAAAAGAGCTGAGAGTCCGTAGTAGACTGGGATGGTCAACAGTGTCAAAGGCAGCAGAGAGGTCAAGTAAGATGAGTATAGAGTAGTAGCCTTTGTTTTTAGCAGAAAGGAGATCATTAGTAACCTTGGTGAGGGCAGTCTCAGTTGAGTGTTGGGGACAGAAGCCAGATTGCAGGGGGTTGCGTAATGAGTTGGAGGACAGGAAGTGGATTAGGTGATCAAAAACAAGTTTTTCAAGGATTTTTGAAGCTAGCAGGAGCAGTGATATGGGGCGGTAGTTTGCAAAAGAGTTGGGGTCAAGGGAGGGTATTTGGAGGATGGGGTTGACCTTTGTATGTTTGAAGGAGTCAGAGAATGAGCCTGTAGAAAGGGATAGGTTGAATATGTGAGTAAGAGCCGGAGTGAGGGTGGGAGACAGAGAAGGTATTAGATGCGAAGGAAAAGGGTCAAGTGGGCAGGTAGTGAGGTGTGAGGAAGACAAAAGGGAAGCCACTTCACTCTCAGTAGTTGGGAGGAGGATGCAGAGAGCGGCAGAGGGGGTGACTGGGAGCGAAGTTGGGAGATTGCAGGCTTGTGTTGGGATGTTTCTTCGGATGGCAAATTTTTTATTGAAAAAGTCAGCCATGTTTTGAGCACTGAATGCAGATGAGGGGGGTGGTGCAGGTGGGTAGAGGAGAGAGTTGAAAATGGAGAAGAGTCTATTAGGGTTTGAGGAGTGATTGGATATAAGAGAAGAGAAGTAGGTTTGCTTAGCTAAGTGAAGGGCAGAGGTGTAAGAGCAAAGAATGAACTTATAGGGGCCAATTTATCATAGTGCGAGTGGACATGATATGATGTAGCGTATCATGTCCATTGCACATCGATAAATGCCGACAGCATAAGCTGTCTGCATTTATCATTGCACATGCAGTTCTGGTAAACTGCTGGTGCAAAGCCGCCCCCTGCAGATTCGGGCCCAAACAGACACTAGCAGGGGTGTCAATTAACCCGATCGTATTCGATCAGGTTGATTTATGTCCGCTGCCTCAGAGCAGGCGGACAAGTTATGGAGCAGCTGTCTTTAGACCGCTGCTTCATAACTTCTGTTTTAGGTGAGCCTGAAGGCTCACACAGAAACAGGGGCATCAAGCTCCCTTCGGAGCTTGATAATTTGGCCCCATAGTGCATGAAATCAGGTTCATAGCGGGATTTCCTCCAGGCACATTCAGCAGTGTGGGAGCATTTTTGTAGGTGGCGTGTTTGCTGGGAGTGCCAGGGGCTGGAGCTGACGACGTGGGGCTTTGCGAAGTTGGGGTGGAGCGAGAGTGTCAAGTGCAGAGGAGTGAGTATTGTTATAGTGGGTTATAGCAAGGTCAGGGCAGGATATCGTGGAAGTGTGGGGGAGGTGTATTTGAATAAGGTTAGAGAGTTTGGGAAGGTTCACATTGTGCAGATTTCTACAGGTGCGGGGGCGAGGGGGAGAAGTAGGTTTAGTCTGTATATTAAGATTAAAGGTGAGCAGATGGTGGTCTGAGATGGGAAATGGGTGATAGGTAACATCAGAGAGAGAGCAGAGATAGGAAAATACCAGATCAATAGAGTGACCATCGCGGTGGGTAGGGAATAGTGTGGATTGTGAGAGGCTGAAAGAGTTAGTCAGTGAGAGAAGTTTAGAGGCATCAGGGGCAGATGGGTTGTCAATGGGGATGTTGAAGTCCCCCAGAATTAGAGTAGGTGTATTTGTAGAGAGAAAGTAAGGAAGCCAGGCAGAAAAGCTGTCAAGGAATTGGGAGGTTGGTCCAGGGGGGCGATAGATAACTGCCACTCTGAGAGAGAGGGGGGAGAACAGGCGAATGCAGTGGACTTCAAAGGAAGAAAAGGAGAGAGGTGGAAATGGATATAGGTACTGATAGGAGCAGGATGGAGAGTGTCTCTCCCCTGGCCTAGGTGCGTGGCTAAAGAGACCACCATGTGTGAGGGCAGCAATGGAAGCAGTGTCAGAGGAAGATAGCCAGGTTTCAGTAATAGCTAAAAGGTTGAAAGCATTAGCAACAAACAGGTCGTGAACAGTTGTAAGTTTGTTACAAACAGAGCGTGCATTCCAGAGGGCACAAGAAAAGAGAGGGGATAAGCGCTGTGGGTTAATGGAGATGAGATTGTTGGTATTGCGTGACCTAGAGTTTTTGTAGTGGGAGACTGAGCAAGAGTGTAAAAGTGTGGTGATTGCTGCAGGACCAGGGTTAAGAGAGACATCACCAGCAGCAAGCAGTAGTAGCAGTAAGAGTGACAGAAGGTGAGAGTGAGACTTGTAGGAGCGGGTGTGATTAGAGACAGGAGAGACGTCACCAGCAGCAAGCAGTAGTAGGAGTGTGAGTGACAGAAGGTGAGAGTGAGACTTGTAGGAGCGGGTATGATTAGACACAGGAGAGACATCACCAGCAGCAAGCAGTAGTAGCAGTGAGAGTGACAGAAGGTGAGAGTGAGACTTGTAGGAGCGGGTGTGATTAGAGACAGGAGAGACGTCACCAGCAGCAAGCAGTAGTAGGAGTGTGAATGACAGAAGGTGAGAGTCAGACTTGTAGGAGCGGGTGTGATTAGAGACAGGAGAGACATCACCAGCAGCAAGCAGTAGTAGCACTAAGAGTGACAGAAGGTGAGAGTGAGACTTGTAGGAGCGGGTATGATTAGACACAGGAGAGACATCACCAGCAGCAAGCAGTAGTAGCAGTGAGAGTGACAGAAGGTGAGAGTGAGACTTGTAGGAGCGCGTATGATTAGAGACAGGAGAGACATCACCAGCAGCAAGCAGTAGTAGCAGTGAGAGTGACAGAAGGTGAGAGTGAGACTTGTAGGAGCGGGTGTGATTAGAGACAGGAGAGACGTCACCAGCAGCAAGCAGTAGTAGGAGTGTGAATGACAGAAGGTGAGAGTCAGACTTGTAGGAGCGGGTGTGATTAGAGACAGGAGAGACGTCACCAGCAGCAAGCAGTAGTAGGAGTGTGAATGACAGAAGGTGAGAGTCAGACTTGTAGGAGCGGGTGTGATTAGAGACAGGAGAGACGTCACCAGCAGCAAGCAGTAGTAGCAGTGAGAGTGACAGAAGGTGAGAGTGAGACTTGTAGGAGCGGGTGTGATTAGAGACAGGAGAGACGTCACCAGCAGCAAGCAGTAGTAGGAGTGTGAATGACAGAAGGTGAGAGTCAGACTTGTAGGAGCGGGTGTGATTAGAGACAGGAGAGACGTCACCAGCAGCAAGCAGTAGTAGGAGTGTGAATGACAGAAGGTGAGAGTCAGACTTGTAGGAGCGGGTGTGATTAGAGACAGGAGAGACGTCACCAGCAGCAAGCAGTAGTAGCAGTGAGAGTGACAGAAGGTGAGAGTGAGACTTGTAGGAGCGGGTGTGATTAGAGACAGGAGAGACGTCACCAGCAGCAAGCAGTAGTAGGAGTGTGAATGACAGAAGGTGAGAGTGAGACTTGTAGGAGCGGGTGTGATTAGAGACAGGAGAGACGTCACCAGCAGCAAGCAGTAGTAGGAGTGTGAATGACAGAAGGTGAGAGTCAGACTTGTAGGAGCGGGTGTGATTAGAGACAGGAGAGACGTCACCAGCAGCAAGCAGTAGTAGGAGTGTGAATGACAGAAGGTGAGAGTCAGACTTGTAGGAGCGGGTGTGATTAGAGACAGGAGAGACGTCACCAGCAGCAAGCAGTAGTAGGAGTGTGAATGACAGGAGGTGAGAGTGATACTTGTAGGAGCTCATATGATTAGAGACAGGAGAGTTAGAGAGGGAAGTGTTTCTAAGGAGACAGAGTAGTTCATGAGAGGACAGCATAGGGGATGAGAGAAAGGAGGGAGAGATATGGATAGTGTGGGGGTTGTTGTTGTTATAGGGACATGCAGTGAGTTTTAGGATAAGGGCAGACAGAAATAGCAGAAAAGACAGTGAGAGCATTGTGCAGGTGTATAGTTAGTAAGTTTACCTGTTAGTGGAACTGCAGTTCCACCTCCAGTTTCTAACTCCAGTGAGCAACTCTGCCACTTGTAACAAAGAGTAACGGCTCAAGTGAGCCTGTGGGCTGCTGTATGTAGCAGTGAGAGTAATGAACTATATGTGTGTATAGGTATTTTCAGACATATATACACCTATAAACACATAAACACATAAATACATATGTACACATATATAGACACACACACACACACACATATATATGTGTGTGTATATACATGTGTGTGTGCATTGGAGCCCTTTGCAGTCAAGTGCTGAAAACACTGTAAAAGCATATTTATGCAATAATCATAATTAATAAAGTACACACAGAGTGGAGCACACTCTCAGGAATGAACAAAAAGCTCAATAACTTGTTAGCTTGTTCTGTGGTGATTTACCAACTGGGTGCAGCTTCTTTTTAGCCCAGTAATGCTTTTCACAGAGTAGAACTTTCCTGTAGTATATCAGTCTGATCCCGCCTATTAAGGTCAGTGCAGGGCTGAAATACCAGGCAATTCCTCTATGAACATAGGAGCAAGGCAATCCCAGGATGATTGTTTCAGCCTTCATTGGGACTCGTCAGTGAGGTGCAGCCATATTCCTCTAAGCACACTGAGCAAGGAGTCCACATTTGGTGACACACATCTGATACATAAATACATATTTACACATATCTAGACATATATATATATATATATATATATATATATATATATATATGTGCATAGGAGCCCTTTGCAGTTAAGTAGCTGAAAACCCATTCAGTCAACGTTTGAAAGTCTCCTCTCCAGATGATGTTCTTTTGCTGCGTACAAAAGAAAAGTACCAAAGTGACCCATATAACATTTCTGCTATTACAAGTCCATGATCCGTACATATAGTATAATAATATACACTATTCAAAATGTTGCAGAGAATGCCTGTTCTTTTGTTCAGATAAATAGATTTCTATGAGGTCCGGTCTAAAATCCACTTTATATGGCACTTGAGCGCTAAGCTGATGGAGCACAGAAATCCTACTCAAGTAGTGAAGTTCTTTGCTATACAACTAACATGGGAATGCACAAAATTAAAGGGCCATTATACACTCATTTTTTCTTTGCATAAATGTTTTGTAGATGATCTATTTATATAGCCCATTAAGTTTTTTTTTTTTTTAAATGTATAGTTTTGCTTATTTTTAAATAACATTGCTCTGATTTTCAGACTCCTAACCAAGCCCCAAAGTCTTATGAGAATACCGTCAGCTACCTTCTCCAGCTTGCTCCTGTTTGTGTAAAGGGTCTTTTCATATGCAGGGGGAGTGTCTTATTTGCCACTTGCAGTGGGCTTTCCTACTACCTTTTCAACAAAGCTAAACTGAGAGCTTCTAAGTAAGTTTTTAAACAGTTTTATACTGGATTTTTATATCAGTATCTGTGCATCTTATTCTTTATAGTAGTGTCTATTACATGCAGTTATATAAAAATGAGTGTATACTGTCCCTTTAAGCGATAACAGTTAAAGGTACAGTGTACTGTTAAATTAATTTCCACTTAATGTGTTTAATGACTTGTAATACTCGATTCAGATTATAACATGTATGCAAATTTTCTCCTTTATGTCTGTTTTTCTATATGAAATAACTGGGTTTGCTCTTTGTGGTCACAACCCAATCAATTGGACTTCGCTTGTAAGGAGGCCATTGTTCATTATGTTATCGATCTAATATACATAAACACAAAGGTACCTTTACCTCTGCCTGAGCTAACAAATGAAAATTAACATTCATACCTATCTCTCCTGACCTCCCCCTCCCTTGGGTTTGTGATTCATTCTGCTTGATCTTGTTTACATTGACGTTATGTTCTGAATACTGCAGTATTGACCTTTTTAGTATATCTGGTGGTTTCAACAGGTAAAAGCAGCTATTTCAAATGTCAAAACAAAGCAGCTATTTGTAAACAATGTATTACACTGTTATATGTTAAACTGATCAATGTGACAGCCAATGACTTGTAATATAAAAGCATAATGTGCGCTGTTTATGTATCTAGTGCGTTAAATAGCTGAGTGCAAGCGCATGTTATCAGCTGTGATTAATGTATAATCTGGGCATAGATGTATAACACTGATACATTGTATTGATGCAAACAGACTTGCTATTTAAAGGGACATGAAACCCACATTTTTCTTTCATGATTCAGATAGAGAATACAATTCTAATAGAGTTTCCGATTTACGTCTATTATCAAATTTGCTTTCTTCTTTGTTGAGGAGATACCTAGATAGGCAGCGTGCACATGCCTGAAACTCTACATGACAGGAAATAGTGCTGCCATCTAGTGTTCTTGATCATGTATAACACTGTTGCAAAACTGCTGCAGACACGTGCACACTCTTGAGCTTACATCCTTGCTTTTCAACAAAGGATAACAAGAAAATGAAGACAAAATGATAATAGAAGTAATTTGGAAAGTTGTTTAAAATAGTTTAATCTGTCTGTCCATGAATTTTTTTGGGGGGGTTAATGTCCCTTTAATGCTTAAGACACGTGCACGCTCCTGTGTCTATCTCAGTATGCTCTCATGCAAAGCTTAGTTTAAACAAAAGAGCCCAAGGGTAGAATTGATAATAAAAGTAGTCTGGGCACATTTCTTGAACTGAACACTGTCTGAAACCTTTATTTAGACTTGGCTGTGCCGCTCTGTGCTGTGATAAAACGCGTTGTGTTTGATGTTAGCGCAAAAGGAATGCAGCTCTTAAAGAGAAAGGCATTTAGGTAAAGCAGAATTGTAAATAAAAAAGCAAATTATTGCCACAAATAAATAAACGCACGTCATTATCAAATCTGTCAAACCTGAAATGAAAGAGTTGGTTGGCAAAGCCCTTGGAAAAGCTCTCCTTGTTGTAAAGTACATTTTACTCAACGTTTCCCCCAGGAATATGGAAGTTTAACCCCCGCAGAGAGCGGAGAGCTTGTGAATGGCTTGTGTGAGGCCTGAGTTATACTGAGCAGGCCAGAGAGAAGTAAAACAAACAGCCCTCTCTTGCCACCCGCTTACAATAACAAGCTGTAGGCTGCACAGCTTTAATCACGTAATTAGGGGCAAAAGCTGTCACTCACGCATCAGAAATACACAGAAATGTCACACCTTTACACGCACACATGTGTATAAGACCCCAGCTTACATATATATAGATAAATATTTATATGTACACATCATTACCCAGACAGGCAAATTAGATCAATTATAGACAAATGAGTATACACAGAAAAACGCATACAAATAAACAGTCAGGCTGGTGAAGAGAAAGCGATAGATAGATAGATAGATAGATAGATAGATGATAGATAGATATATAGATAGATAGATACATAGATAGATAATAGACAGGGATATATATATATAGAAAGATGGATAGATAGAAAGATAGATAGATAGATAATAGATAGACAGGGAGAGATCTATATATAGAAAGATGGATAGATAGATAGATGATAGATAGATAGATAGATAGATAGATAGATAGATACTGTATAGATGGATGGATAGATAGATGATAGATAGATAGAGATAGATAGATACTGTATAGATGGATGGATGGATAGATAGATAGATAGATAGATAGATAGATAGATAGATAGATAGATAGATAGGGAGATATATATATATATATATATATATATATATATAAATATAAATAGGTAGATAGATAGATAGATAGATGATAGATAGATAATAGATAGACCTGGAGATATATAAGGGAGATATATATATATATATATATATATATATATATATATATATATATGGATAGATAGATAGATAGATAGATAGGTAGATAGATAGATAACAGATAGACAGGGAGATATATATATATAGAAAGATGGATAGATAGATAGATAGATAGATAGATAGATAGATAGATACTGTATAGATGGATAGATAGATAGATAAACAGACAGACAGATGATAGATAGATAGATAGATACTGTATAGATGGATGGATGGATGGATAGATAGATGATAGATAGAGATAGATAGATAGATAGATAGATAGATAGATAGATAGATAGATAGATAGATAGATAGATACATGATAGATAGATAGATAGATAGATACTGTATAGATGGATGGATGGATAGATAGATAGATAGATAGATAGATAGATAGATAGATAGATAGATAGGGAGATATGGAGATATATATATATATATATATATATATATATAAATAGGTAGATAGATAGCTAGATAGATACTTTATAGATGAATAGATAGACACACAAATGGATAGACACTGTATAGATGGATAGATACTGTATAGATAAATAGATAGATAGATAGATAGATAGATAGATGCTGTATAGCTAGCTAGATAGAGGAATAGATAGATAGATGATAGATAGATACTGTTTAGATAGATAGATAGATAGATTATATATACTATATATATATATATATATATATATATATATATATATATATATACATATATATATATAGAGAGAGAGAGAGAGAGAGAGAGAGAGAGATAGGCAGATAGATACTGTATAGATAGATAGATAGATAGATATACACTAGATAGATAGATAGATAGATAGATACTGTACAGATAGCTAGAAAGATAGAAAGACAGAAAGATAGATAGATGATAGATAGACAGATAGATAGAGAGATAGATAGATAGAGGGATATATATATAGATAGATAGATAGATAGATAGATAGATAGATGCTGTATAGCTAGATAGAGAAATAGAAAGATAGATACTATATTGTAGATAGATAGATAGATAGATAGATAGATAGATAGATAGGTCTATAGATAGACAGATAGATACTGTATAGATAGATAGATAGATAATAGATAGACACTAGATAGATAGATAGATAGATAGATAGATAACAGATAGACACTAGATAGATAGATAGATAGATAGATAGATAGATAGATAGATATACACTAGATATATAGGGGCATATTTATCAAGCTCCGTATGGAGCTTGATGCCCCGTGTTCCTGGCGAGCCTGCAGGCTCGCCAGAAACAGCAGTTATGAAGCAGCGGTCACAAAGACCGCTGCTCCATAACCTGTCCGCCTGCTCAGAGCAGGCGGACAGACATCGCCGGAAATCAACCCGATCGAGTACGATCGGGTTGATTGACACCTCCCTGCTGGCGGCCGATTGGCCGCGAGTCTCCAGGGGGCGGCGTTGCACCAGCAGCTCTTGTGAGCTGCTGGTGCAATGCTGAATACGGTGAGCGTATTGCTCGCCGTATTCAGCTAGGTCTGGCGGACCTGATCCGCACTGTCAGATCAGGTCCGCCAGACCTTGATAAATAGGGGCCATAGACACTAGATAGATAGATAGATAGATAGATAGATACTGTATATATAGATAGATAGATAAATAGATAGATAGATGATAGATAGATAGATAGATAGATAGATAGATAGATAGAGTGTGTATGGGTCAGTTTGTGTGGGGGGTTGCGTGTATCAGTGTGTATGTGCAGTGCTTGTGTCAGTGTGTGTGTGCATGTGTGTGTCAGAGTGTGTTCATGTATCAGTGTGTATGGGCAGTGCTTGTGTCAGTGCGTGCGTGTATGTCTGTGTGTGTCACTGTCAGTGTGTGTTAGTGTGTGTTAGTGTGTGTCAGTGTGTATGTTCAGTGCTTGTGTTAGTGTCTGTGTGTGCATGTGTGAGTGTTTCAGTGTTTATGTGCAGTGCTTGTGTCAGTGTGTGTGTGCGTGCATGTGTATTGGTGTATATGCACTGCTTGTGTCAGTGTGTGTGCGTGCAGTGCTTGTGTCAGTGTGTGTTTGTGAGTGTATGTGTGTGTCAGTGTGTATGTAAAGTCCTTGTGTCAGTTTGTGTGTGTATCAGTGTGTATGTGCAGTGCTTGTGTCTGTGTGTATCCGCTAGATTACGAGTTTGGCTTTATGATTGCTTGTATTAGCAGTGTTAGGGAAAAAGCAGCTTTATGGACCATAACACTGCTTTTCCCCTAGTCTTGTAGGTATAGGTGTACCGCACACCTTTTTGGCCATCACGCAACATCAGTACCGCACACCTTTTAACGCAACATCAGTACCGCACACCTTTTAACGCAACATCAGTACCGCACACCTTTTAACGCAACATCAGTACCACACACCTTTTTGGCCATCACGCAACATCAGTACCGCACACCTTTTTGGCCATCACGCAACATCAGTACCGCACACCTTTTAACGCAACATCAGTACCGCACACCTTTTAACGCAACATCAGTACCGCACACCTTTTAACGCAACATCAGTACCGCACACCTTTTTGGCCATCACGCAACATCAGTACCGCACACCTTTTAACGCAACATCAGTACCGCACACCTTTTTGGCCATCACGCAACATCAGTACCGCACACCTTTTTGGCCATCACGCAACATCAGTACCGCACACCTTTTTGGCCATCACGCAACATCAGTACCGCACACCTTTTAACGCAACATCAGTACCGCACACCTTTTAACGCAACATCAGTACCGCACTTTTAAAAAAGTCCTTTTTCAATGGGACTCTCATAGCGCCGGTATTACGAGTTTGCCTGGGAGGCCAAAAATTGAGCGGTACACCCAATAACCACAAGATTCGTACAGCCATCTAAAGTCAGTAGTTATGGGTTTTACGTTACAAAGCTGTACCATAAAACTCATAACTAAACTGTCACAAAGTACACTAACACCCATAAACTACCTATTACCCCTAAACCGAGGCCCTCCTGCATTGCAAACACTATAATAAATTTATTAACCCCTAATCTGCCGCTCCGGACATTGCTGCCACTATTAAAATGTATTAACCCCTATTCCGCCGCTCCCCGACATCGTCGCCACTATAATAAACCTATTTACCCCTAAACCGCCACCCTCCCGTATCGTAAATACTATTTAAATATTATTAACCCCTAATCTGCCGTCCACCCACACCGCCGCTGTAATAAACCTATTAACCCCTAAACCGCAAGCCCCCCACAATGAAATATACTAAAATAAACTATTAACCCCTAAACCTAACGACCCCCTAACTTTATATTAAAATTACAATTTCCCTATCTTAAATTAAATTAAAACTTACCCGTCAAATTAAATACATTAATTTTAAACTAACAATTAAAATAATATAATTATTAAACTACAATTAAACTAACTACCAATTAAATTAAACTAAAAATACACATTTAAAAAAATCCTAACACTACTCTAAAAATTACAAAAAGTATCTAATTACAAAAAAATAACTAAATTACAAAAAAAACAACACTAAAGTACGGAAAATAAGAAACAAATGATCAAAAATAAAAAACAATTACACCTAATCTAATAGCCCTATCAAAATAAAAAAGCCCCCCCCCAAAATAAAAAAAACCTAGCCTACAATAAACTACCAATGGCCCTTAAAAGGGCCTTTTGAGGGGCATTGCCTCAAAGAAATCAGCTCTTTTACCTGTAAAAAAAAATACAAACCCCCCCAACAGTAAAACCCACCACCCCCACAACCAACCCCCCCAAATAAAATAACTATCTAAAAAAACCTAAGCTCCCAATTGCCCTGAAAAGGGCATTTGTATGGGCATTGTCCTGAAAAGGGCATTTGTATGGGCATTGTCCTGAAAAGGGCATTTGTATGGGCATTGCCCTTAAAAGGGCATTTAGCTCTTTTACCTGCCCAGACCCTAAACTAAAAATAAAACCCACCCAAAAAACCCTTAAATAAACCTAACACTAACCCCTGACGATCCACTTAAAGTTACTAAAGTCCCGCTTGAAGGATCCATCCAACCGGCAAGAAGTCTTCATCCAGACGGCCTCTTTTATCTTCATCCTTCTGGCGCGGAGCAGGTCCATGCTGAAGACATCTGGCGCTGAGCATCCTCTTCATACGGTCGTCGCCATAAACTGGAACTTCAATGCAAGCGACATCATCCAAGATGGCGTCTCTTGCATTCCTATTGTTCCAATCAGCCAATATGATTTTAGCAGCTCTTATTCTATTGGCTCTTCCAATCAGCCAATAGGATTATAGCTCAATCCTATTGGGTGATTGGAACAGTCAATAGGATTTTAGCAGCTCTAATCCTATTGGCTAATTGAAATCTTTCAGCCAATAGGAATGCAAGGGATGCCATATTGGATGATGTCACTTGCATTGAAGTTCCAGTTTATGGGGGCGACCGTATGAAGAGGATGCTCCGCGCCGGATGTCTTCAGGATGGACCCGCTCCGCGCCGGACGGATGAAGATAGAAGATGCTATCTGGATGAAGACTTCTTGCCGCCTGGATGAGGACTTCGCCGGCTGGATGAAGATCAAAGAGGCCGTCTGGATGAAGACTTCTTGCCGGTTGGATGGATCCTTAAAGCGGGACTTCAATAACTGTAAGTGGATCGTCGGGGGTTAGTATTAGGTTTATTTAAGGGTTTTTTGGGTGGGTTTTATTTTAAGTTTAGGGTCTGGGCATGTAAAAGAGCTAAATGCGCTTTTAAGGGCAATGCCCATACAAATGCCCTTTTCAAGGCAATGGGGAGCTTAGTTTTTTTAGATGGGTGGGTTTTACTGTTGGGGGGTGTTTGTATTTTTTTTACAGGCAAAAGAGCTGATCTCTTTGGGGCAATGCCCCACAAAAGGTCCTTTTAAGGGCCATTGGTAGTTTATTGTAGGCTAGGGTTTTTTATTTTGGGGGGGGCTTTTTTATTTAGGTTTAGATTAGGTGTAGTTCTTTTTTATTTTTTAATAATTTGTTTCTAATTTTTTGTAATTTAGTGGGGGGGGTTTATGTAATTTAGTTGTTGTTTTTTGTTGTAATTTTAGGTTTTAGTGTAAGGCAGAGTTTTGTTTCACAGGTAAGTTTGTATTTATTTTAACTAGGTAGTTATTAAATAGTTAATAACTATTTACTAACTAGTCTACCTAGTTAAAATAAATACAAACTTACCTGTGAAATAAAACTCTGCCTTACACTAAAACCTAAAATTACAACAGGTAAGGTATTTCACAGGCAAGTATTTAGTTTTAAATAGGTTAATATTTGTAACTTTAGTTTAGCTCTATTTTAATTATGTTAAAGTTAGGGGGGTTAGGGTTAGGTTTAGGGGTTAAAATAGTTTAATTTAGCTTGTTGCGATGTGGGGGGCTTGCGGTTTAGGGGTTAATAATTATTTAGTTAATAATTGTAAATTTAATTTAGCTATATTTTTATTATGTTAAAGTTAGTGGGTGTTAGGGTTAGGCTTAGGGTTACGTTAGGGTTAGGGTTACGTTAGGATTAGGTTTAGGGGTTAATGGATTTATTTAGTGGTAGTGATGTGGGAGGCCAGAGGTTTACGGGATAATAACTGTAGTATAGTCGCGGCAACACTGGGAGCCGCAGATTAGGGGTTAAAAGTTTTATGTAGGTGGCAGTGCTGTTGGGGGCGGCAGATTAGGGGTGTTTAGACGTAGGGTTTATGTTAGGGTGTTAGGTTTAAAAATTATTTTCTTTTTCCCCATAGACATCAATGGGGCTGCGTTACGGAGCTTTTGTTTCTGCAATCGCAGGTGTTAGGCTTTTTTTTTGCTAGCTCTCCCCATTGATGTCTATAGGGAAATCGTGCACAAGCACGTCAAAGCAGCACGGTATGGAGCTCAACACAACCATTTCGCCCGCGCAAGCCTGCTTTTTTACAACTCGCAATACCAGCGCTATAGGGAGGTGAAATAACACCGCTTTTGTGGCGGTCATTAAAATCCCTATAGTGCTCAAAACTTGTAATTTATAAACAGTGCTTGTGTCAGTGTGTATGTGCAGTGCTTGTATCAGTGTATGTGTGTATATTTATCAGTGTGTATGTGCAGTGCTAGTGTCAGTGTATGTGTGTATGTGTGTCAGTGTGTATGTGCAGTACTTGTGCCAGTATGTATGTGCAGTGCTTGTGCAGTGTGTGTCACTGTGTATGTGCAGTGATTTTGTCAGTGTGTGCGTGCATGTGTGATTATATCAGTGTGTATGTGCAGTGCTTGTGTCAGTGTGTGTATGCATTTGTCACTGTGTATGTGCAGTGCTTGTGTCAGTGTATGTGTGTATGTGTGTCAGTGTATGTGCAGTACTTGTGCCAGTATGTATGTATAGTGCTTGTGTCAGTGTATGTGTATGTGCAGTGTGTGTGTCAGTGTGTATGTGCGTGTTAGTGTGTATGTGCAGTGCTTGTGTCAGTGTGAATGTGCAGTGTATGTGTTTGTCAGTGTGTATGTGCAGTGCTTGTGTCAGTGTATGTGTGTGTCAGTGTATGTGTGTGTCAGTGTGTAAGTGCAGTGCTTGTGTCAGTGTATGTGTGTGTCAGTGTATGTGTGTGTCAGTGTTGGTGTGTGCGTGTGTCAGTGTGTGTGTCAGTGTTGGTGTGTGCATGTGTCAGTGTGTATGTGCAGTGCTTGTGTCAGTGTATGTGTGTGTCAGTGTGTATGTGCAGTGTGTGTGTGTCAGGTTTGGTGTGTGCGTGTGTCAGTGTTGGTGTGTGCGTGTGTCAGTGTGTGTGTCAGTGTTGGTGTGTGCATGTGTCAGTGTGTATGTGCAGTGCTTGTGTCAGTGTATGTGTGTGTCAGTGTGTATGTGTAGTGCTTGTGTCAGTGTATGTGTGTGTCAGTGTGTATGCTTGTATCAGTATCGGTGTGTGTTTACATCAGTGTGTATGTGCAGTGCTTGTGTCAGTATTGTGTGTGTATGTGCAGTGTGTGTGTCAGTGTGTATGTGCAGTGTGTGTGTCAGTGTTGGTGCGTGCTTGTGTCAGTGTGTATGTGTAGTGTGTGTGTCAGTACAGTGCTTGTGTCAGTGTGTATGTGCAGTGCTTGTGTTAGTGTGTTTGTATGTGTGTGTCAGTGTATATGTGCAGTGCTTGTGTTAGTGTGTGTGTGTGTGTGTACAGTGCGTGTGTCAGTGTCTATGTACAGTGCTTGTGTTAGTGTGTATGTGCAGTGCTTGTGGCAGTGTATGTGTGTGTGGCAGTGTATGTGGCAGTGTGTATGTGCAGTGCTTGTGTTAGTGTATATGGACAGTGCTTGTGTTAGTGTGTGTGTATACAGTGTGTGTGTCAGTGTATGTGTGCGGCAGTGTATGTGGCAGTGTGTATGTGCAGTGATTGTGTCAGTGTGCATCTGCAGTGCTTGTGTCAGTGTGTATGAGCAGTTTGTGGGTGGGTGAATGTGTGTATGTGCAGTGTGTATGTGCAGTGTTTGTGTCAGTGTATATGTGCAGTGCTTGAGTTAGTGTGTGTGTGTGTGTGTGTGTGTGTGTGTGTGTGTACAGTGCGTGTGTCAGTGTGTATGTGCAGTGTGTGTGTGTCAGTGTGTATGTGCAGTGCATGTGTCAGTGTGTATGTGCAATGTGTGTGAGTCAGTGTGCATGTGCAGTGCGTGTATCAGTGCCTGTGTCAGTGTGTGTGTCAGTTTGTATGTGCAGTGTGTGTGTCAGTGTGTCAGTGTGTGCAGTGTGTATGTGCAGTGTGTGTCAGTGTGCATGTGCAGTGCGTGTGTCAGTGTGTATGTGCAGTATGTGTGTCAGTGTGTATGTGCAGTGTGTGTTTCAGTGTGCATATGCAGTGTGTCTGTCAGTGTGCATGTGCAGTGTATATGTGCAGTGCTTGTGTTAGTGTGTGTGTGTGTGTGTGTACAGTGCGTGTGTCAGTGTGTATGTGCAGTGTGTGTGTGTGTCAGTGTGTATGTGCAGTGCATGTGTCAGTGTGTATGTGCAGTGCGTGTGTCAGTGTGTATGTGCAGTGTGTGTGAGTCAGTGTGCATGTGCAGTGCGTGTGTCAGTGCCTGTGTCAGTGTGTGTGTCAGTGTGTATGTCCAGTGTGTGTGTGTCAGTGTGTTTGTGCAGTGTGTATGTGCAGTGTGTGTGTCAGTGTGTATGTGCAGTGCTTGAGTCAGTGTGTACGTGCAGTGCGTGTGTCAGTGTGTATGTGCAGTATGTGTGTCAGTGTGTATGTGCAGTGTGTGTTTCAGTGTGCATATGCAGTGTGTCTGTCAGTGTGCATGTGCAGTGTATATGTGCAGTGCTTGTGTTAGTGTGTGTGTACAATGCGTGTGTCAGTGTGCATGTGCAGTGCTTGTGTCAGTGTGTATGTGCAGTGTGTGCGTCAGTGTGTATGTATAGTGCGTGTGTCAGTGCTTGTGTCAGTGTGTGTGTGTCAGTGTGTATGTGCAATGTGTTTATCAGTGTGTATGTGCAGTGATTGTGTCAGTGTGTATGTGCAGTGTGTGTGTCAGTGTGTATGTATAGTGCGTGTGTCAGTGTGTATGTGCAGTGTGTGTTGTCAGTGTGCATATGCAGTGTGTCTGTCAGTGTGCATGTGCAGTGTGTGTGTCAGTGTGTATGTGCAGTGCCTGTGTCAGTGTGTATGTGCAGAGCATGTGTCAGTGTGTAAGTGCAGTGTGTGTGTCAGTGTGCATGTGCAGTGCTTGTGTCAGTGTGTATGTATAGTGCGTGTGTCAGTGCCTGTGTCAGTGTGTGTGTCAGTGTGTATGTATAGTGCGTGGTCAGTGTGCATGTGCAGTGTGTATGTGCAGTGCATGTGTCAGTGTGTATGTGCAGTGTGTGTGTCAGTTTACATGTGCAGTGCTTGTGTCAGTGTGTATGTGCAGTGTGTGTGTCAGTGTGTATGTATAGTGCGTGTGTCAGTGCTTGTGTCAGTGTGTGTGTCAGTGTGTATGTATAGTGCATGTGTCAGTGTGTATGTGCAGTGTGTGTGTCAGTGTGTATGTATAGTGCATGTGTCAGTGTGTATGTGCAGTGTGTGTCAGCTTCTTCCTTGTAAAATATGGCTGAAGGTCACAGCGAACCACTTTAGGCCACCCATGTTGAACAAAAGACTTACGGATAGATTTAGAGTTCTGCGGCCAAAGGGTGCGTTAGCTACGCGTGTTTTTTTCCCCCCGCACCTTTTAAATACCGCTGGTATTTAGAGTTCACAGAAGGGCTGCGTTAGGCTCCAAAAAGGGAGCGTAGAGCATAATTTACCGCCACTGCAACTCTAAATACCAGCGGTGCTTACGGACGCGGCCAGCTTCAAAATTGTGCTCGTGCACAATTCCCCCATAGGAAACAATGGGGCCGTTTGAGCTTGAAAAAAAATCTAACACCTGCAAAAAAGCAGCGTTCAGCTTCTAACACAGCCCCATTGTTTCCTATGGGGAAACACTTCCTAAGTCTGCCCCTAACACCCTAACATGTACCCAGAGTCTAAACACCCCTAATCTTACACTTAATAACCCCTAATCTGCCATCCCCGCTATCGCTGACCCCTGCATATTATTATTAACCCCTAATCTGCAGCTCCGTACATCGCCGCAACCTACATTATCCCTATGTACCCCTAATCTGCTGCCCCTAACACCGCCGACCCCTATATTATATTTATTAACCCCTAATCTGCCCCCCCCAACGTCGCCCGCCAACTACCTACAATTATTAACCCCTAATCTGCCGACCGGACCTCACCGCTACTATAATAAAGTTATTAACCCCTAATCCGTCTCACTCCCGCCTCAATAACCCTATAATAAATAGTATTAACCCCTAATCTGCCCTCCTTAACATCACCGACACCTAACTTCAAGTATTAACCCCTAATCTGCCGACTGGACCTCACCGCTACTCTAATAAATTTATTAACCCCTAAAGCTAAGTCTAACCCTAACACTAACACCCCCCTAAGTTAAATATAATTTTTATCTAACAAAATAAATTATTTCTTATTAAATAAATTATTCCTATTTAAAGCTAAATACTTACCTGTAAAATAAACCCTAATATAGCTACAATATAAATAATAATTATATTGTAGCTATTTTAGGATTAATATTTATTTTACAGGCAACTTTGTATTTATTTTAACCAGGTACAATAGCTATTAAATAGTTAATAACCATTTAATAGCTACCTAGTTAAAATAATTACAAAATTACCTGTAAAATAAATCCTAACCTAAGTTACAATTAAACCTAACACTACACTATCAATAAATTAATTAAATAAAATACCTACAATTATCTACAATTAAACCTAACACTACACTATCAATAAATGATTTAAATACAATATCTACAAATAAATACAATTAAATAAACTAAGTAAAGTACAAAAAATAAAAAAAGAACTAAGTTACAAAAAATAAAAAAATAATTTACAAACATTATAAAAATATTACAACAATTTTAAGCTAATTACACCTACTCTAAGCCCCCTAATAAAATAACAAAGCCCCCCAAAATAAAAAAATAACCAGATTGGGCTCGCTTTCTATTGGCTGTTCCGATCAGCCAATAGAATGCGAGCTCAATCTGATTGGCTGATTCCATCAGCCAATCAGAATTTTCCTACCTTAATTCCGATTGGCTGATAGAATCCTATCAGCCAATCGGAATTTGAGGGACGCCATCTTGGATGACGTCATTTAAAGGAACCGTCATTCGTCGGGAAGTCGTCGGCCAGGATGGATGTTCCGCGTTGGCGGGATGAAGATGGATCCGGAAGAAAGAAGATTGAAGATGCCGCTTGATAGAAGACTTCAGCCCGATGATGGATCTCTTCAGCCTCCGCTTGGGCTTGGATCAAGACTTCGGAGCCTCTTCTGGACGGATCGGTGATACCCGGTGTGGTGAAGATAAGGTAGGGAGATCTTCAGGGGCTTAGTGTTAGGTTTATTTAAGGGGGGTTTGGGTTAGATTAGGGGTATGTGGGTGGTGGTTTGTAATGTTGGGGGGGTATTGTATGGTGTTTTTTACAGGCAAAAGAGCAGAATTCTTTGGGGCATGCCCCGCAAAAGGCCCTTTTAAGGGCTGGTAAGGTAAAAGAGCTTTTCTATTTTTATTTTAGAATAGGGTAGGGCATTTTTTTATTTTGGGGGGCTTTGTTATTTTATTAGGGGGCTTGGAGTAGGTGTAATTAGCTTAAAATTGTTGTAATATTTTTATAATGTTTGTAAATTATTTTTTTATTTTTTGTAACTTAGTTCTTTTTTTATTTTTTGTACTTTAGTTAGTTTATTTCATTGTATTTATTTGTAGGTATTTGTATGTAATTAATTTATTGATAGTGTAGTGTTAGGTTTAATTGTAGATAATTGTAGGTATTTTATTTAATTAATTTATTGATAGTGTAGTGTTAGATTTAATTGTAACTTAGGTTAGGATTTATTTTACAGGTAATTTTGTAATTATTTTAACTAGGTAGCTATTAAATAGTTATTAACTATTTAATAGCTATTGTACCTGGTTAAAATAAATACAAAGTTGCCTGTAAAATAAATATAAATCCTAAAATAGCTACAATATAATTATTCGTTATATTGTAGCTATATTAGGGTTTATTTTACAGGTAAGTATTTAGCTTTAAATAGGAATAATTTATTTAATAAGAAATAATTTATTTTGTTAGATAAAATTATATTTAACTTAGGGGGGTGTTAGTGTTAGGGTTAGACTTAGCTTTAGGGGTTAATAAATTTATTAGAGTAGCGGTGAGGTCCGGTCGGCAGATTAGGGGTTAATACTTGAAGTTAGGTGTCGGTGATGTTAGGGAGGGCAGATTAGGGGTTAATACTATTTATTATAGGGTTATTGAGGCGGGAGTGAGGCGGATTAGAGGTTAATAACTTTATTATAGTAGCGGTGAGGTCCGGTCGGCAGATTAGGGGTTAATAATTGTAGGTAGTTGGCGGCGACGTTGGGGGCGGCAGATTAGTGGTTAATAAATATAATATAGGGGTCGGCGGTGTTAGGGGCAGCAGATTAGGGGTACATAGGGATAACATAGGTTGCGGCGGTGTGCGGTCGGCAGATTAGGGGTTAAAAAAATGTATTAGAGTGGCGGCGATGAGGGGGGGCCTCGGTTTAGGGGTACATAGGTAGTTTATGGGTGTTAGTGTACTTTAGAGCACAGTAGTTAAGAGCTTTATGAACCGTCGTTAGCCCAGAAAGCTCTTAACTCCTGGCTTTTTGCTGCGGCTGGAGTCTTGTCGTTAGATTTCTAACGCTCACTTCAGCCAAGACTCTAAATACCGGCGTTAGAAAGATCAGATTGAAAAGATAGGATACGCAAATGGCGTAGGGGGATCTGCGGTATGGAAAAGTCGCGGCTGCAAAGTGAGCGTTAGACCCTTTCATGACTGACTCTAAATACCAGCGGGCGGCCAAAACCAGGTCTGCCATATATATAAATGTGGAATTTCTTCACAGCCCAAATTATTGCTAAAGCTTCCCGATCAATCTGGGCATAATTTCTCTCAGATGGAGTTAGAGATCTGGATGCAAAAGACACAGGACGTTCAGAACCATCGGGCATAATGTGTGAAAGTACTGCGCCTAAACCATAGGGTGAAGCATCGCAGGCTAGTACCAAAGGCTTCTTAAGGTCATAGTGGACAAGGAGTCTTGATTCCAGAAGAAGTTGCTTAGAGCGTTCAAATGCTCGTGTACATAAGTCAGTCCAGGCCCACTGGTTTTTACTATCTAAAAGGCGGTGTAGTGGATATAGTAAATGAGCTAAATTAGGTAAAAATCTGTGATAGTAATTGAGCAACCCCAAATAAGAACGTAGCTGAGATACATTAACAGGGGTGGGAGCATGAACCAGCGCTTTCACTTTTTCAGCAGTTGTGTGAGACCAGTCTTGTCCACTACATGTGCACAATATTCTAAACTCTTGCAGAAGAACTCACACTTTTCCATGTTAACTTTCAGTCCGAATTCCTGTAGGCGCTGTAAAACAGCTTCAACATTGGCTTTATGAGCGGCATCATTTTCACCAGTGATAAACATGTCATCTAACATACAGTGGGTATGTGGAATACCTGCCAAGATCTCATCCATTATCCGTTGCCACACTGCAGGTGCTGGGGCAATGCCAAACACCATTCGCGTATACTGAAAAAGTCCTTTGTGAGTGTTGATAGTTAACAGGTGTCTGGAGTCTGGATGCACCTCTAATTGTAAGTATGTTGATGCAAGTCAATTTTAGTAAATTTTTCACCCCCTGCCAGAGAACTAAACAATTCTTCAATCCGTGGTAAAGGATACTGATCCACAAGTAATTGAGGGCTAAAGCCCACTCTGAAATCTCCACAGATGCGAATGTCCCCATTTTTTTTCTGACAGGAACTATTGGGGAAGCCCATTCACTGCTAGACACTGGAACAATAATCCCCTGATTTCGTAGTCTTTCTAGTACTGCTTCAATTTTAGGTTTAAGTGCAAATGGTACAACTCTTGGTTTACAAAATTTTGGAATAGCATTTTCTTTTAGGTGAAGCTGAATCTGCTTTCTTTCACTAAACCTAGGTTCCCATCAAATACAGTCTTATATTTGTGCTTTAGTGAATTAATCCAAGAAGAATTTGAATTCCCACTTTGGTCCAGCAGTTTGTTAAGCGGTAACTGTTGTGGTAACTTTGGCATGCCCAATGCTTGGATCCAGGATCTACCAAACAAAGGTGGTCCTCCTTTAGGTAAAATGTAGAGGCGTAGCTCTTTAGTTATACCATTAAATGTCACTGTAGGTGATACACACCCAATAGGCTTTATTATTTCATTTGAATATGTTTGCATGGTGACAGCTGTTGGAACAATTGGTTGCCTTAGTCCCAGGCGGTTCCAATCAGCAGCTGTGATAACAGAGACTGCTGCTCCTGTATCAACTTCCATAATGAGAGGTTTACCATCTATATTCACCTTTGCTTGCAGTTCTGGAATTTTATTTTCAAGGCTGTAGATCTGTAATGTGTATAATGGTTTGTCTTCCTCTGAATCAGTGTGTGGTGTATCTACTTGCCCATGAAAAGCTGCACGTGACTTGCTGCCTTTCTTACTTTTATCTCTGTCTAAGTAACTTCTGCACACTCTCTTTGTATGACCAATCTTCCCACACCCATAGCAGGTGCTGTTCCTAAACCTGCAGGCATTTGCTGTGTGATTTGTGTCACCACATCTGTAACAGTTTGCATGTGCAGTGCGTGTGTCAGTGTGTATGTATAGTGCGTGTGTCAGTGTGTGTGTCAGTGTGTATGTATAGTGTGTGTGTCAGTGTGTATGTATAGTGCATGTGTCAGTGTGTATGTGCAGTGTGTGTGTGTCAGTGTGCATGTGTTGTGCTTGTGTCAGTGTGTATGTGCAGTGTGTGTGTCAGTGTGTATGTGCAGTGTGTGTGTCAGTGTGCATGTGCAGTGCTTGTGTCAGTGTGTATGTGCAGTGTGTGTGTCAGTGTGTATGTGTAGTGTGTGTGTCAGTTTGCATGTGCAGTGCTTGTGTCAGTGTGTATGTGCAGTGTGTGTGTCAGTGTGTATGTGCAGTGCGTGTGTCAGTGTGCATGTGCAGTGTGTGTGTCAGTGTGTATGTGCAGTGTGTGTGTCAGTGTGTATGTATAGTGCGTGTGTCAGTGTGCATGTGCAGTGCTTGTGTCAGTGTGTATGTGCAGTGTGTGTAAGGACAATTTATTAGTTTGGTTATGTTTTGCTGGTTTTATAGAACTGTCTCCGCATAGAGCAGCAGAGCCGTGTGGGGGTTACTGAGATGAGTATAATATATTTTCATGTAATAGCAAATGCAAATGTAAAGCAGACTTGTAGAGCGGGGAATTCTCCATGCGCAAGTTGGAATAATTGGATAAAACTTAACTAGCCATGTAACGTCTCATTCATTTGCAGTGAATTTCTCAGTGCTTCGGAGACATGATTTCAGGTTGTTAAACAAGCCTGGGAAATCCCTGCGCTCTCGGTTTGCCTGGTCCGGAGGAACTCTCTGTGGGAATCTCATTGATCTCCCTCTAATAAGTAATCTCTACAAATGGAGGAGGAATTTTCTGTGCGAGTCATTTCATGCATACAAAGATGGGATTAACCCCCTAATTACCAAAAAGGTCTTCAACAAATTGCTGTGCAATGCATTGCAGGCCTTTTGGCAGTCAGTGGGTTAATAATAGGTTATCATGCTAAATAAAAAGGCCATTTGATTTCTGTGCTGATTACTGAGCATCAGGTGGTGATCAGAGGTGACAGTGGCTGCAGATAGCATAGAGCACGGTGTAATACTCAGACATTACTATCATACAAGCACAGACAGAGTCATACAAGAGATGAAGGCTACTGAAAGAAATGTATATCATACAGTGGGCTAGATTCACTAAGCTGACTCTCCAGCTGCTCCCAATTCAACAGTCTCACTAGCCCCTCCAGCTTCATCATTTCCTGTGTTATTTTATGCAGATGCTTCTGTAAGGCTCCCTGATCTCTTTAGTGAATCAGCAGCATTGCACCTGGTGACACAGGAGAGGCTGGTGAGACCTGTTAGTGAATATTGTCCCATATGTGGGAAGCTGGCCATTATCCTATGTGGCATTAAACTGGCACAGAGTCACTAAGATAAGGTGGTGAACGTCTGACACAATTTACTGACACTTTCTCTTCACACCCCCATTCTGTTTAGTGTCACTGACTACAGCTGCAGTGCTTAATTAAAGGGACTTTACAGTCAGAATTTAAAGGCACATAGATGAATTACATCTCTGAATAGAAACATATTTACAATATACATGTATTGGCATAAATGATTCTAGTAAAAGTTATCACTGTTTTAGTGGGGGGGGGTTCTCTGCAAGTGCATGTGAAGAATAGCTAGATATTCTCAGTGCATCAGCATTTTAAATACTGCAGCTGCTCAGAGCACCAGTGGGGCTTGTATCATGTCAGCAAGTAACAAATTAAGTCATTATCAGATGGTACAAACAAATTAGGCTGTCTGAGCAAGTCCTGTGTTTAAAATGCTGGAGCAAGGGACAGGAAACCCAACATTTGCATCATGTATTATCAGCAGCATCTGACCTACTTGTTGCAGATCTGACTCACCTGCCACGGATCTGACTCACCTGCCACAGATCTGACTCAAATGGCACAGATCTGACTCACCTGCTACAGATCTGACTCACCTGCCACAGATCTGACTCACCTGCTAAAGATCTGACTCACCTGCCACAGATCTGACTCAACTGGCACAGATCTGACTCACCTGCTACAGATCTGACTCACCTGCCACGGATCTGACTCACCTGCCACGGATCTGACTCACCTGCTACAGATCTGACTCACCTGGCACAGACCTGACTCACCTGCCACAGATCTGACTCAACTGGCACAGATCTGACTCACCTGGCACAAATCTAACTCACCTGGCACAGATCTGACTCACCTGCCAAAGATCTGACTCACCTATCACAAATCTGGCTCACCTGCCAAAGATCTGACTCACCTGCCAAAGATCTGACTCACCTATCACAAATCTGACTCACCTGCCACAGATCTGACTCATCTGTCACAGATCCAACTTACCTGCCACAAATCTGACTCACCTGCCACAAATCTGACTCACCTGCCACAAATCTGACTCACCTGCCACAGATCTGACTTACCTGTCACAAATCTGACTCACCTGCCTAGATCTGACTCACCTGCCACAGATCTGACTCACCTATCCCAAATCTGACTAACCTGCCACATATCCAATTTATCTGCCACAGATCTGACTCACCTGCAACATATCAGACTTACCTGCCACAAATCTGACTTACCTTCCACAAATCTGACTCACCTGCCACAAATCTGACTTACCTGCCACAAATCTGACTCACCTGTCACAGATCTGACTCACCTGCCACAGATCTAACTTACCTGCCAATATCTGACTCACCTGCTACAGATCTGCCTCACCTGCCACAGATCTGACTCACCTGCCACAGATCTGACTCACCTGCCACAGATCTGACTCACATGCCCCAGATCTGACTCACCCTCTACAGATCTGACTCACATGCCACAGATCTGACTCGCATGCCACAGATCTGACTTACCTGCCAAAGATCCAGCTTACCTGCCACAAATCCGACTCACCTGCAACAGATCGGACTTACCTGCCACAAATCTGACTTACCTTCCACTAATCTGACTCACCTGTCACAGATCTGACTCACCTGTCACAGATCTGACTCACCTGCCACAGATCTAACTCACTGGCCACAGATCTAACTCACTGGCCACAGTTCTGACTCACCTGCCATAGATCTGACTCACCTGCTACAGATCTGAGTCACCTTCTACAGATCTAACTCACCTGGTACAGAATTGACTCACCTGCCGCAGATCTGACTTACCTGCCACAGATCGGACTCACCTGCTACAGATCTTACTCACCTGCTACAGATCTGACTCACCTGCCATAGATCTGACTCACCTGCTACAGATCTGATTCATCTGCTACAGATCTGACTCACCTGCTACAGATTTGACTCACCTGCTACAGATCTGACTCACCTGGTACAGAATTGACTCACCTGCCGCAGATCTGACTTACCTGCCACATATCTGACTCACCTGCTACAGATCTGCAGACTCACCTGCTACAGATCTGCCTCACCTTCCACAGATCTGACTCACATGCCACAGATCTGACTCACCTGCTACAGATCTGACTCATATGCCACAGATCTGACTCACATGCCACAGATCTGACTCACTTGCTACAGATATGACTCACATGCCACAGATCTGACTCACTTGCTACAGATCTGACTCACTTGCTACAGATTTGACTCACCTGCCACATATCTGACTCACCTGCTACAGATCTGCCTCACCTGCCACAGAACTGGCTCACATGCCACAGATCTGACACACTTGCTACAGATCTGACTCACCTGCCACATATCTGACTCACCTGACATAGATTTGACTCACCTGCCACAGATCTCACCCACCTAGCACAAATCTGACCTATCTGCCCCAGATCCAATCCACCTGCCACAGATCCAAATTACCTGCCACAAATTGGATCTTCTTTCCACAGATCTGGCCTTCTCTCCTACCACAGATCCTACTCTCCTGCCACAGATCAGACCCACTTTTCATAGATCAAGCCCACACTCCCCATCAGATATTTTTGCTTCTAGATCAGGCCTTTCTGTCTGGTAAGATTAGACCCACCTGCCCCACACATCTGACTATGTGACCCCCAATGATCAAACTCGTCTGTTCTCAGGTCAGACCCACCTGCCCCACACATCTGACTATGTGACCCCAATGATCACACCGGTCTGTTCTCAGGTCAGACCCACCTGCCCCACACATCTGACTATGTGACCCCAATGATCAAACCCGTCTGTTCTCAGGTCAGACCCACCTGCCCCACACATCTGACTATGTGACCCCAATGATCAAACCCGTCTGTTCTCAGGTCCGACCCACCTGCCCCACACATCTGACTATGTGAACCCAATGATCAAACCCATCTGTTCTCAGATCAGACCCACCTGCCCTACACATCTGTTGTTTTATTCTTTGAAACTTCAATAAAGGATGTTATCCTAAAGAAACAGTGCTGGGAATATTCTTTTTGCTTTGTGTATATATTTGATTTTTTTTTTTGGTAAAATATATATCTATATATATATATATATATATATATATATATATATATATAGAAACTTCTCAATCTCTATATAGATGATTACATATAGGTATAAATATATACAGATATATATATAGGAATATCTATTTAAAAATACTTTTCCCCCTAAGTGATGAACATTGGAATGTGAAATATTTACAGGAAATATTGCATAAATATGATTTTTCATGTTTTCAGCTACTTGACTGCAAAAGGCTCCAATACACTTAAATATGTCTTTATGTGTGTACGTATGAATGTATGTGTTTATATGTATGTGTATATATGTCTGTAAATATATATATTCCCATATAAATACATATGTACACACATATAAATATAAACTACATACATACCCATTGCTAGACATGTATATGTATCTATCGCTATGTTAAAGCTCTTTGCTGCTTTTTTTTTCTAACACGTGAGACCTCATATCTTTGAGCCCTTATACAAAGACCTGGGGTAAACCTTTTTTCACTCATGGGCAACAGTTAGCCCGCCACTCATAATCTAATCCTATCTCAGATTTCTTAACAGAAACTGCCAAATCACTGAAATTGAATTTATCTTAATAAGGGATTTTTTTTTTTTTTTTTACTCAAAGCAAACCAGGAACAAGAACAAAATCATTTTGTGTTTATATATGCTGCCTTAATATGATACTAAATGTGGCGTGTATGTGTGTGGGTGGCGTATGTGTCTAATGTGTGTGTGTGTGTGTGTGTGTGTGTAGTATGTGTGTGTAGTACATGTGTGTATGTGTTTGCAGTATTTGTTTGTGTGTATGTGTAGTATGTGTGTGTATGTGTAGTATGTGTGTGAATGTGTAGTATGTGTGTGAATGTGTAGTATGTGTAGTATGCGTATGTGTAGTATGTGTGTGTATGTGTAGTACATGTGTGTATGTGTTTGCAGTATTTGTTTGTGTGAATGTGTGTATCTGTAGTATGTGTGTGTATGTGTAGTACGCGTATGTGTGTGTATGTGTAGTATGTATGTGTATGTGTAGTATGCGTATATGTGTAGTATGTGTAGTATGTGTGTGTATGTGTAGTACGTGTGTGTATGTGTTTGCAGTATTTGTGTAAATGTGTGTATGTGTACTATGTGTGTGTATGTGTAGTATGTGTTTGTAGTATTTGTGTAAATGTGTTATGTGTAGTATGTGTGTGTATGTGTAGTATGTGTTTGCAGTATTTGTGTAAATGTGTGTATGTGTAGTATGTGTGTGTATGTGTAGTACGTGTGTGTATGTGTTTGCAGTATTTGTTTGTGTGTATGTGTAGTATGTGTGTGTATGTGTAGTATGTGTGTATATGTGTAGAATGTGCGTGAATGTGCAGTATGTGTGTGTATATGTAGTATGTGTGTGTATGTGTAGTA
Organism: Bombina bombina; assembly: GCF_027579735.1. Classification (NCBI taxonomy): domain Eukaryota; kingdom Metazoa; phylum Chordata; class Amphibia; order Anura; family Bombinatoridae; genus Bombina; species Bombina bombina. The sequence continues at coordinate 15,464,781 of NC_069508.1, forward strand.
TGCGTATGTGTATGTAGTATGTGTGTATGTGTAGTATGTGTGTGTATGTGTAGTACGTGTGTATGTGTTTGCAGTATTTGTTTGTGTGAATGTGTGTATCTTTAGTATGTGTGTGTATGTGTAGTATGCGTCTGTGAAGTATGTGTGTGTATGTGTAGTACGTGTGTGTGTATGTGTAGTATGTGTGTGTATATGTACTAAGTATGTGAGTGTATATGTTTGTGTGTATGTGTGTGTGTATATGTTTGTGTGTATGCGTGTGTATATGTACTAAGTATGTGTGTGTATATGTACTAAGTATGTGAGTGTATATGTTTGTGTGTATGTGTGTGTATATGTTTGTGTGTATGTGTGTGTATATGTACTAAGTATGTGTGTGTATATGTACTAAGTATGTGAGTGTATATGTTTGTGTGTATATGTTTGTGTGTATGTGTGTGTATATGTACTAAGTATGGGAGTGTATATGTTTGTGTGTATGTTTGTGTGTGTATGTTTGTGTGTATGTGTGTGTGTGTATGTTTGTGTGTATGTGTGTGTATATGTACTAAGTATGTGTGTGTATATGTACTAAGTATGTGAGTGTATATGTTTGTGTGTATGTGTTTGTGTGTATGTGTGTGTATATGTACTAAGTATGTGAGTGTATATGTATTTGTGTGTATGCACGACTTTGCATATCGGCTCAGAGAATGGACAGTGGCCGTATTTTCTATACAAGAGATAAATCTTGCTTGGCCCAGGCTGCATCCTCAGGAAGGGTCAGTATCTGTCGGCCTTAGATGGGCTATTTATTCTGTTTGTATAAAATTTCAGTAGACAAAGCACAGAATGTTCGGTGCTCAAAAATTGCAGAGCCCTAGGGTCAAGGAGAGAGTAGTTATATGCATGGGAGAAAATGTGTTTCTGGGAATGAAATCGCTACTTAAGCAGTAATGTGGAGAAGATTTATTTCCCAAAGTTTTACTGGAGACCCAAAAACTCCAGCACAGACCTGCCCCCTGTATGTAACCCTTTACTGTCCGAGGGGTAAACAACGGGTTAATAACACACGTGCGCATACTGCAGACAGCAGCACAGAGATCAATATAATATTTTATTTATAAACAAAAATTGTCTAAATGTTTTAATAAAGCAACGGAATTGCAAAATATAGGAACAGAGCAATAGGTTGTTATCATTGGCCTAGGTTCATTATACCCCTTATTGAAACTAAAATCTAAAAGGAAAAATCTCGCAACTCTGAAATTGCAGAGAACATAAAGCTTTACACCTGTCCCTTGTCACAGACACATAGGGATGCCACCTTAGCCATGTTTTCCTAGACACTTATGAGTTACACATGCTGCAGGGTGTGCAGGGAGGAACATGTATTGTGTTTCTGGACAGAACTATTTATATTCCTCCCTGCACACCCTGCAGCATGTGTAACTTATAAGTATTCTGTATTTTAAGGGACGGGTCGCAACCCTACAGATGCGAGTTGTAAGCAGAGTTCCCTCTAAGACCAGTTTTGTGAGTAGCCCAGTAGTGAAACAGTTAATTAAAGCAATTAGAAAACACTACACAATGCACACTGCAAGGTGTGGTTCCCTTTTTAACGGTTTTACTGCTGGGTCACTCACAAAACTGGCCTTAGATACATTGGTCTTGAGTCACTCTCCCTTGTAACTAGTGGAATCTGTCCTGTTATTGCTCACTTCTCTGCGCATAGAACAAGATTGTCAGCTTTACAATAGCGAGACGCAACAGCAAGACGAGGTTCTTCACACTGGCAACAATCTTTATGAATTCCGCATTCTGGGCTGAGGTGAAGGTGAAAAATCCATTTAACTTTAGATATTCATCATGGCAGAAGCATTTGAATAGACAGGTGACACCAGGGGCCAATAGGACCTGGACACAGGGACCATGGATGACCAGTGGCGCACTGCCTACACTCACAGATGTTTAAATTAGCTAGTGCCGCGGCGACAGCTGAGTTGCACTAGCGGATGTGACTGTGAGTGAGTTGGCATGCATTTTTATTATAGGACCACACAGTGAGTGTCTTCAGCTCTTCCCTCCACCACTCTCCAAAGATTAGATAGCGCAGGTGCAGCACTGACAGCTGCGCTAGTGGTTGTGAGATGGGGGTGGCAGATGATCAAGAGTTAGCCAAGCGCTGACAGTTGCACTAATGGGTGTAGTGGGGGCCCAGTCCCTGGTGTGGGGGCTGTTGCTCTGGGACGCTGTGAGTAGGCCCTGGGGGGTATCACCGTAGGGCCCTAGAGTGTGGGTTCTGCCCTATCCCTTGAGGTTGGGGGCCCTGGTGGGGGAGGGGCACAGAGGTTGAAGGTTGAAGGAGGGACATAGAAGACATGGTGAGGCATAGGGGGTAGGAAGGGGGCCCTGGCTGGTCCGCCCCTGCGTGAGGTGATGCTTAGTACATTTAGACCATTATCTCACACTCACAACAATTCAGCTCAGGAATCACCAGTGTTTATAAATCAAACCCAATTGATATTTTACCCAAAGAGGTTGCAATTTAGAAGAATTCCATATGCGCAATAATTCACAAGTCTATTATTCCTTAGTGCTGAGAACATTACTGCTGACAGCCTTGGCTGGGATCTCCTCATCTCAACATAGAAAACAGGAGATTCTTCTCCACAAACATATGCAGTGACTTGTCAAGCACAGCTGCTAAAAGGAAAAAAGTCATTTTATTCAGAAAGAAAAAAATATTTTAAAAATGTTTTGAACGTTACAACAGTTTTTTAAGTATAAGAAAACGACTGCACTGAAATCTTGTAAACTTAGATGTTATCCTGCTGAATAATCAGAGTGCAAAGGGCAATCTTTCCCTGATGACACATTATTAAAGGGACCTTAAAATCAAGTACTTTCCTTCAGCTAGATTACAAGTTTGTGCGCTCGTCTTTTAACGCTGAAAATATGGCATTTTCAGTGTTAAAACTGCACCGCAGCCATTACGAGTCTTGTCGGTATAGGTGTACAGCAAGCCTTTTAGCATATAACGCAACGTCAGTACCGCACTCTTAAAAATTATGTTTTTGCATGGGATTCCCATAGCTCTGGTATTACGAGTTTTGCGGTGAGGTTAAAAAGTGAGCGTTACACTTTAAAACGACAAGATCCGTAACGCCATCTAAAGTCAGTAGTTATGAGTGTTACGCTACAAATCTGTAACATAAAACTAAACTGCTACAAAGTACACTAAACACCCATAAACTACCTATTAACCCCTAAACCGAGGCCCTCCCGCATCGCAAATACTATAATAAATTTATTAAACCCTAATCTGCCACTCCCAACATCGCCGACACTAAGAAAATTTATTAACCCCTATTCTGCCACTCCCCGACATCGTCACCACTATACTAAAGTTATTAACCCCTAAACCGCCGCCCTCCTGCATCACAAACACTATTGAAATATTATTAACCCCTAATCTGCCGTCCGTCCACATCGCCCCCACTATACTAAAGCTATTAAGCCCTACACCGCCGCCACTAAAATAAACCTATTAACCCCTAAACCAAAAGCCCCCTACAACAAAATATAATAAATTAAACTATTAACCCCTAAACCTAACGCCCCCCTAACGTTATATTAAAATTATAATTTCCCTAACACAACAATAAAACTAATATAATTATTAAAATAAAATTAAACTACCAATTAAATAAACAAAACTACACATTTAAAAAAATCCTAACACTACTATAAAAATTACAAAGTATTTAATTACAAAAAAAAAATTTAAAAAAATAACAAACACTAAATTACGGAAAATAACAAACGATATTATCAAAAATAAAAAAGAATTACACCAAATCTAATAGCCCTATCAAAATAAAAAAGCTCCCCAAAATAAAAAAAAATCCTAGCCTACAATAAACTACCAATGGCCCTTAAAAGGGCCTTTTGTAGGGCATTGCCCTAAGTTAAACAGCTCTTTTACCTGTAAAAAAAAATACAAAGACCCCCCCAACAGTAAAACTCACCACCCAACCATCCCTCCAAAATAAAAAAACTAAATCAAAAAAAAAACCTAAGATACCCATTGCCCTGAAAAGGGCATTTGGATGGGCATTGCACTTAAAAGGGCATTTAGCTCTATTGCTGCCCAAACCCTAATCTAAAAATAAAACCCACCCAAAAAAACCTTAAAAAAACCTAACACTAACCCCCGAAGATCCACTTTCAGTTTCTGAAGTCCCGCTTGAACGATCTTCATCCCGACGTAGAAGTCCTCATCCATGCGGCCTTTTCAATCTTCATCCTGGCAGCAAAGTCCTCATCCAAGTGGCGAGAAGTATTCATCAAGGCGGCCTCTTCAATCTTCATCCAGGCGGCATCTTCTATCTTGATCCCGGCGGCGCAGCCAATAGGATTTAAGCAGCTCTAATTCTATTGGATGATGAATCAACCAATAGAATGAGAGCTGCTTAAATCCTATTAGCTGTTCAAATCATTTTAAGGGCCCTTGGTAGTTTATTCTAGATTAGGCTTTTTTATTTTGGGGTGTTTTTTTTTTTAAAGGGTATTAGAATAGGAATAATAATAGAGCTGATCTCTGGGTCTTGAAAAAGTCCTAATAGGCGGGACGAAACGCGTAGACGGAGGAGCAGCCCGTCATTGGTCATCACTATTTCCTGCAGCCGCATTGGAACTCAGAACAAGCTGAGACAAGCCGGGAGAAAACAGCCCGCAAGTAGGGAACTCTTGATATCGAGTGTGGACAGTGTATCCGGCTGATAAGTACTGTAGAAGCTGAGTTCATTGAGCTGACGGGTTGGAGTGTTTTTTTAAGGCTTCATTTTTTAATACTTCTTGTAAGTGCAACATATTAATTGCTTGGAATAAATTGTTTTTTGATTCACCTTGAGTCGTGGATGCGCTCTGTGCTCTTTTCGTTCTAGAATAGGAATAATTTTAAAAACATTTTGGATAATTTTGCTTGTTTTTGTAATGGTAGTTTTTTTTTTTGCAATGGTAGGGTTTTTAATTTTTTGTAATTTTAATGTTTTTTATTTTTTGTAATGTTTGGTTTTAGTGTAAGGCAGGTTAGATTTTATTTCACAGGTAATTTTGCATTTATTTTAACTAGGTAGTTAGTAAATAGTTAATAACTATTTACTAACTAGTCTACCTAGTTAAAATAAATACAAACTTACCTATGAAATAAAAATAAAACCTAAGCTAGCTACAATATAACTATTAGTTATATTGTAGCTAGCTTAGGTTTTATTTTACAGGTAAGTATTTAGTTTTAAATAGGTATTATTTAGTTAATAATTGTAACTTTAGCTTAGATCTATTTTAATTATGTTAAAGTTAGGGTTACGTTAGGGTTAGGTTTAGGGGTAGGTGTAGGGGTTAATAGTTTAATTTAGGTTGTCGCGATGTGGGGGGTTGGTGGTTTAGGGGTTAATAGGTTTATTTAGTGGTAGTGATGTGGGAGACCAGAGGTTTAGGGGTTAATAACTTTATTTAGTGGCAGCAATGTCGGGGAGTGGCGTAATAGAGGTTCATAACTTTAATATAGTGGTGGCGATGTTGGGGTGCAGCGGAATAGGGGTTAATAACTTTATTTAGGTGGCGGCGATATCGGGAGCAGCAGATTAGGGTTAATAACTTTATTTAGGTGATGGCGATATCGGGAGCAGCAGATTAGGGGTTAATAACATTATGTAGATGTTGGTGGTGTTGGGGGCAGCAGATTAGGGGTGTTTAGTCGTGGGGTTTATGTTAGGGTGTTAGTTTTCTTTCCCCATAGACATCAATGGGGCTGTGTTACAGAGCTTTTCTTTCCACGATCGCAGGTGTTAGACTTTTTTCTGACCCGCTCTCGCCATTGATGTCTATGGGGGAAGCTTGCACGAGCACGTCAGAACAGGGCTTGTTTTTGGTGCGGTATAGAGCTTAAAAACCCCATATCACCCGCACAAGCCAGGTTTTTAAAACTTATAACGGCAGCGCTATAGGGAATTAAATAACGCCACTTTTGTTGCGTTTGTTAATTTCCCTATTACGCTCAAAACTCGTAATCTAGGCGCTTGTTTCTAAATAAAGGGTATTTAAAATTCTTTTTTTTTTAAATGTGAAATATGTATTTCTAAAACGTTCTCTTTTTTCTCTCCCTCTTTCTCTCATTGTCTTTCTCAGTGTGTCGGTCACTACAGGAAAACCCCTAATAACATTAGGTGCACACCCCTCACAACGACATTAATTATACAGATCATCAATAATAAAACAGCCACGGTAGAGGAGATCTCGGTTGCTGCAAATCACTTGGGTAATTGATTTATTTCTAAGCTGATTACAGCACTCACATCAAACCTCTCACATATCTGTACTGGTCCATGTGATTAACCTATCAAAACTTATTTATCTATCAGGAAGCAAATTTGTCCTGTATTATTCTACAGTATCTAAAACTTAACCCATAATACATTCCAGGGCAAGGAGTTTAAAGTATATTTATATTTATTTATAACCTATGTGTGTTGGGAAAAAAAATACAAAATAAATAAAAATATATTTAAAATTATTAAGAGATGTGAACATTAATAGATGATCATTTTCATCAAGCAAGTAGATATCTCTGAGATTTTTACACAAGCAAGACCCTCAGGACCGTGATACTCGTAGACCCCTCAGCAGGTTCTGGCTAGACTTGTATGTCTCTATTTCTGATAATCTTTAGAGGATTTTCCTGGATGCTTTTTCGGATGACCTGTTCTGTCCTTTCCATCAAACTCAGTTAATCCGTTCATCCCTGTGTCTCATTTATCATTGCACTTCTTACACCTTCAGTACTGATGGGCCATACACATTCTTCTTGTTTGAAGGCTCTTTAAGTATAACAAGTGAACCTTAGGACTCAATGCCCCCACAGTGGATGAAGATTGGAGAGATGTCAGAGAGCATTAAATTAGCACAACATTCCCCAAAACTACAGCAATCAAGGACAGGGACTTTTCCGATTCCCCGGGAATTCCTTTGACCCTGGCAATGTAGAGATATTTACCTTTTTATAATACTAACCAGACTCATTTTTCACAAATCCCAAGTGAACTAGCAAAACAAAAGCCTATACATTCTCTAAGAAATCAAGTGAGACAAAACTCTACAATACCTGCAACTTCTTGTCTTTAGTATCTGCTGCCAAATATTGCTCTCAGCAGGAACATAGTGCAAGTCACATTTTGGCACATAATCCCTCAACCTAACAGTGATGCCAAACCTTACCTCCTAGCCTGACAATCTTGGTGCACCAGATGACAATTTGGCCATTGCCAAAACCTCATCATAGCAATCCGATTTGTTTATAGTGGCACAACTGTGTGTCACAGAATGAAGCTGTTGGCTGAAATACTCAAATTGGAGAAAAATCTCTATATACAGGTCAGTTGTAGAGTCAGCTTTACATCTCCAAATACAAGTCACTTGTAGAGTCAGCTTTATATTTTCATGTACAAGTTAACTGTAAAGTAAGCTTTATACCTCCAGACACCAATAAACTGTAAAGTTTGCTTCCTATCTCCAGATACAAGTTAGTTGTAAAATCAGCTTTATAGCTCCAAATACAAATCAGTTGTTTATTCAGCTTTATATCTCCAAATACAAGTCAGTTATAAAATCATTTAATGTGTTAAAGAAGAGAGAGAGAGTAGAGACTCAATAAGTAACTACACAAAGATAGGGATTTCAGCATATACTTTTACATTTATTAATTCACAACAAATTTGTGATAGATTCAGTGCATATCCTTTTGGTGCAAAAACCTAGTGGGAAAAAAAACCATATCAATAAATCAAAACCAACAAAAAGAACTATGGTTAATACGAAATACATTCAGAGAGGAGCAGCTCCACAGTAGGTAAAGAAAATAAAGAAAATAGGCAACACTTTCACTAGAGGGTGGCTTCGCAACCTATTCGAAAAATTACCACCATAGTGACCCCTGAGGATCTATGCCTAAATTCTACACAATCTATGTATATTAATGACCTTAAGAGGCAAGAGTACTGTGTATGTTTATAAGTAGCAGGTAAATCCGCACACATAAAGGACAAACCTTGCAACACCTCCACCAGAGGTAGCTTCACTACATTAGCGAAAAATGCGGCTACCAATAGTGATCCTTGAGAATCTATGCAGAGATTTAAAACATAAGTTACAAAGTACACTGTAGGAATACAAAGACAGCGTAGGTGATACGGGGTGTGTACAACACCTATTTCAGAGGACACCACTATAATGCAATAGTATTCGGCATCATGAAATGAACTGTGTAATTAGGATCTATGTGCACCCCCAGATATATCAGAACGTCACTAGCACAGGGCTGAATGTTGCATAAGCTGTTACAATAAAGTGCTAGAAACATCAGAAGCACTTAAAACATAGCATAGTTTGCGGACATATGGTGCAGATATTTAGTCCAATGTTAGGCCCACAAAAGACTCAGCGTGGTGAGCCTATATGTTCCATTTGTGGGAAGATGCATAGGAAGGTGCTTGTATAATTACCACCATAAGTCCTCCATAGACAGCATGCTTCCATAGAAAGAGTCCTCCCAAGTGGGTGTCCGGGATGTATTAGTGTCAGGGTTTTTTCCCTGTTGTGTTTGCCATGTGCTGCTGGCAGCCATTTTACTCACCTCTCTTCCAGACTATGGTACATTGTGGGGGATGCTGCTCATTTCCTGCACTTCCTTTTATGGCCAGACTGGTGTGCATCATCCATGTGAGACAGGATGCAGTCTCAGAATTGTGATGTCATCACTTATTATTTAAAGGGCCTCTGTTCAGTATGCTTTGCCTTTGCGTTGTCTCAGACCTGTTTGTGAGAGTTCCTGTGTATTACCTGGCTGCCTGACGTCCTTCCTGGTTCCTGATCCCTGGCTTGTTCCTGACTCTGCTGTTTTCCTTGTTCCTGATTCCCAATCATCTGACTATTCGCTTTGGCTCCTGACTCGGCTCGTCTGACTACCAGCTCTGGTTTTGACTCCTGGCTTGTTATTTGACTTGTGTACTTTTTATTATTTTTTGCTATTAATAAAGGTGTGATTATTTTTGCACTTCTCGTCTCAGTCTGATTCCTGGCACCCTGATAATAAGGCAGGTATGCAGAGGAAAGCAAATACCAAAACGAACCTCGAGCAAACCAGCTGCATTTAGTATTTAGCTATGCAGCCACAGTAGCAGACCATCCAGCAGTTCAAGTATTAGGACAGAGCTGCCTGCTCTGATGACGTCACTGCCAATGCGCATTTCACCCCCACGTGACTACAACGTCATTGGGGCTTCCTCAGGGCAAACGTTCATTGGAGGAACGACTTGTAGCTTATTTAAAATCTGTGACAGAATTTGATTTGTTAATAAATGAAATAAATTAAATTTCCCTATCAATTTAAATTCAGTTATAAAATCAGCTTTATATCTCCAAATACAAGTCAATTGTTTAGTCAGCTTTATATCTCCATATAGAAGTCAGTTGTAAAGTCAGCTTTATATCTCCAAATACAAGTCAGTTTAATAGTCAGCTTTATATCTTCAAATACAATTCAGTTGTAAAGTCAGCTTTGTTTCTCCAAATACGTCAGTTGTAAAGTCAGCTTTATACCTCCAAATACAAGTCAGTTGTATAGTCAGCTTTATACCTCCAAATACAAGTCAGTTGTAAAGTCAGCTTAATATCTACAAACACAAGTAATTTTTAAAATTAGCAAGTAAGCTTTATATCTCTATACAAGTCAGTTGTAAAGTTAGTTTTATATCTTGAAATACAAGTAAATTGCAAAGTCAGCTTTATACAATGCTGGATTGGCCTACAGGAGGGGTCAGGGGTGGATAGCTACGATTTAAGGGGGTAGTGCTGCTGGAGAGGTAAGGCAACAGTATCCTCTGAACTATACATATTAAGGTTATAACATTTTTCCTTGTAAGTTTTGTTTCCTAGACCATGTACAATTTTAGTAGCCTATTTTTGTATGGTTTCTTGTGTCTAGTCATGTCACACTGTTTTGAGTGTCTTCTCCAGATCACACTGTGAAAGGGAGTCATGGATGAAATTGGGTTTCAGTGTGCCCATCTAGCAACAATATGGATTTTTTTAATTACAAATTATCATTTAATTCTGAAATAAAAGATAATGGGGGAAGGAGTAACCCTGTAATCCACTTTAAAAAAAATGTATTGTGTGCATTCTATGTACCCCAAAGAAAATAGACCCTGACAAGTCAGTTGTAAAGTCAGCTTTATTTTTATGTATATACTGACAAGTCAATTGTAAAGTCAGCTTTATTTTTATATATATATATATACTGACAAGTCAATTGTAAAGTCAGCTTTATTTTTATATATATATATATACTGACAAGTCAATTGTAAAGTCAGCTTTATTTTTATATATACTGTATATACTGACAAGTCAGTTGTAAAGTCAGCTTTATTTTTATATATATATACAGGTAGTCCTCAGTTTACGCCGGGGTTAGGTTCCAGAAGGAATGGTTGTAAATCTAAACCGTTGTAAATTGAAACCCAGTTTATAATGTAAGTCAATGGGAAGTAAGGGAGATATGTTCCAGGCCCCTCTCAAAATTGTCATAAGTAACACCTAATACATTATTTTTAAAGCCTTGAAATGAAGACTTTAAATGCTAAACAGCATTATAAACCTAATAAAATAATCACACAACACAGAATATATAATTAAACTAAGTTAAATGAACAAAAACATTTGCTAAACAGCATTATAAACCTAATAAAATAATCACACAACACAGACTTCACTTGCATTTTTCTGCAAACAGTTATTTCTATGCATTCCATTCTGGACTGATTTATATACAGGAAGATCTTGTTCCTTTGAAATCTGCTCGATAGCTCAGGTCTGGTTAAACTGATTCATTTCAGCTTGCTTGGCTTTGCTGCAACACAAGCGGACAACTTTACCTACTGGCTATTTTAATAAATGCACTGCTTCTCAATGCTTTTCAATAGCAGTCACATGACTGGAAAAAAAGGTTGTTATTCTGAAAAGGTGTAAATTGAACCGTTGTAAAACGAGGGCCACCTGTACTGACAAGTCAGTTGTAAAGCCAGCTTTATTTTTATATATATACTGACAAGAATATAGCCTGTCAGATAGCTACAATTAACCGTTCTGCAATCAACCTGAAGCTAATAAACTCTTCACCTGCTAACTTGCTACACTTGGGACTTAAAGGGATGTTGAATTTAAAATGAAGCTTACATGATTCAGATAATATGTACAACTCAAAAAAACTCTTCTCACTTTACTTCTGTTACCAAATTTCCATATTTCCATTGGTCTACTCTGTTGTAACTCAGTGCCTTTCCATGTGAGCATACCGAGGTAGCTTCTGGAGCGTACGCATGTTTTGTTCACTATATTTCCAACAATGTCTATAACAATGTTTTACGTACTGTGCTTAAGACACCCCACACTGTGTACTGGAAAAAACAAAGTCTAGAGAAGCAGTGAGGCGGTTCACTGAGGGAGTAAGCTGTATCCGTCAGCTCTCTCTTTCTTTTTAGGTTTAGTCAAGTCAGTTTACAAGTCAGCCAAACTCAGCTCCAAGTCATTTAAAGCAGTTTTCATCTGTATATAACTCAAATTTCTACTCTGAAGTAAGCAAGTCTGAGTACAATTTCCTGAGCTGTTGCACAGTTGTATTAACTTTATTAGAGGACAAATAAAAATAATCAGATCTTTTTTTCAAAATAAACCCCCTGATGTAAGGATTGGTGCAAGTACCAAGTAGCACTTACCTATATATACAACAAGACAATTTTAGCTCAGCATGAATGATTTATCTACCTGTTCATACCTTTATAATCAGCTGTATCACACCTATACTGTGCTTCCAAAAGACTTTAAAGGGATAGTATACACAAATTTTCATAAAACTGCATGTAATAAACAATATTATAAAGAAGAATTTGCACAGATACTGATCTAAAAGTCCAGTGTCAAACCTTTTAAAAACTTACCTAGAAGCTCCCAGTTTACTGTTGATGACGTTAGTCTGGGACACCCACTTAAAGGGGTTGGGAAAACAGGAAGAGCACACAGCCCTTTCCCTGCATAAGAGAAAACAGATAACACAAATCTGTAGACCTGGGTATTCATCCGATAATTTGGGGCTTGGTTAGGAGTCTGAAAATCAGCACGTTGTTTAAAAAAAATAAACAAAACTATACATTGTTACAAAAACACTCCCAGATGGGCTACATAAATGTATTATCTACAAAACATTTATGCAAAGAAAAATCTAATGTACAATGCCCCTTTAACAGAAGATTTTTTTGTTTTGATGATAAGTTGCAGCAACTAAAAACTGACAAATCATAAATCAGAGAAACAACACAAGTGCTATACAGTTTATTTGTTTTGTTAAAATTACTGTATGAAATCAGATTTAATTTCAGTTATTTTTTATTATTTCTATTACTGTTTCACAAATGTTATCTTGCTACATAACAATCTGATTTATATAACTAGAAGATGATTACTGCATTGTTATAGGGTCAGGAAAGTCAAACATTATACTTTCATGATTCAGATATAGAATTTAGTTTTAAAATACTTTTAATTTACTTATATTATTTAATTTGCTTCATTCTATTGGCATCATTTGCTGAAAAACATACATAGGTAGGCTCAGGAGCTAAAATGCACTACTGGGAGCTAGCTGCTGATTGGTTGCTGCTTATATAGTAGAAGCCTCTTGTCATTGGCTCTCTCAATGTGTGCAGCTAGCTCCCAGTAGTGCATTGTTGCTCCTTCAACAAATGGTACCAAAAGAATGAGCCACATTAGATAACAGAAGTAAAGTGTAAGGTTGTTTAAAAGTATATGTTTAATCTGAATATTGAAAGAAAAAGGGGGGTGCATGTACTTTTATAGGGATATCTCAGTATTTTTCTTGTTTCTTTTATGCTAATTACGGATGTTCATGTGCTGAATAAATGTAATTGTCTTTTTCAGGCTCAGAGAGGTTTGTCCCTATGAGCACAGCTGTGGGAATTGTCCTAATGAGTCAGACACTTATTTCTGCTAGTTTCAATGCAAATAGAAAGCTTTTATTTAATGTCATTAAAAGGACTATGACACAAAAAACAAACATCTAAACACATCAATTTATATTCTTACAGACTGAACAGGGTTTGCTTAAACATAACTGCAGTATAAAATGTAAATATGTGAATATTGCTAAAAATGAAACCTATTAGCAGGTTCTAGATAATTAATTCAATTCATATTATTTTGCAACAGAAATACTAAAGATTTCAAAGTCCCAGATATAATTTCAGAAATCAAACAAGCTTTATTATCAGTTATTTGTACAAAACCAACAGATTCTGCAGCGTTTCATACAGTTTAACCCTTTAATAGTATATGAAAAAGCAAAATTTGGATTCTGTTCCCTACAAATTCAGATCTGTTTAGTAGTATGAATAAAAGGATTCTGGGAACACACAAAAAGTAATAAAAAAATAAATAAAAAAAAATAAAAAATAAAGGGGGCAAAGACAGACAATTCTTCATTTGAATATAGTTTTTCTTTCTCCTGCAATTAACCCATTCTGCTACTAGAGAACTTGCATTGCTATGAAATGTGCTGCAGACCCGTTACTATAAATATATTTTATCTTTTTTTTTTTCTTTCCAATTTCTTAATCTGAAATATTAAAAAAAATGACAAGATAAAAATATTATATTTTTTCATTCTTGAAAGAAAGTTTCCAAAATCGCCGCCATCAAAGCTACGGTTTTTCTTTTTTTCTTTTTTTTTTTTCAGAAAGATTTGAGAGGGGAATTTGTGAAAGTTTTAAATCGGTCATAAAATATTATCCGGCGCATATGAGGAATGAGGCTGTTTCTCTTAACTCGGAGAGTCTGTGTTTAATGGTGAGCCGAAAATGCATATAAGGTTAAGCAGAGCATGAAGGGCAGCGTAACGGTCGCAAGGAAACGCCAAGCGCTGTCCCTTAGTTATCAAGATAAGGGACCTGCCAGGAACTCATTCACTCTGTCAACCTTGAGAGACTTGGAGCAGACTCACCTCATACTACCTAACATATCATATATCAGCAAGATCGAAAGACACTGTAAAATAAAATGCAGCAGGAAGGCTGTTAACGCTAATCATTTCACTGCTCGCACCTGAAACAAACGTACTGGGGAACAGCAGAGGGAGGGAAGGAGGGGAAAAAGACACTTATCAAGGTCAATTTATTCAGCTATATTTCAGTGTTAGAGGAAAAGGCCGGGGGTGCAGGCAGGTGTGTGATATACACAGGTAGGTGTGTGTGGTATAGAGAGAGGCAACTGTGTGAGAGAGGACACCGAGGGTAAGTGTGTGATATACACAGGTAGGTGTGTGTGGTATAGAGAGAGGCAACTGTGTGAGAGAGGACACAGAGGGCAGGTGTGTGATATACACAGGTAGGTGTGTGTGGTATAGAGAGAGGCAACTGTGTGAGAGAGGACATAGAGGGTAGGTGTGTGATATACACAGGTAGGTGTGTGTGGTATAGAGAGAGGCAGCTGTGTGAGAGAGGACATAGAGGGTAGGTGTGTGGTATACACAGGTAGGTGTGTGTGGTATAGAGAGAGGCAACTGTGTGAGAGAGGACACCGAGGGCAGGTGTGTGATATACACAGGTAGGTGTGTGTGGTATAGAGAGAGGCAACTGTGTGAGAGAGGACACAGAGGGCAGGTGTGTGATATACACAGTTAGGTGTGTGTGGTATAGAGAGAGGCAACTGTGTGAGAGAGGACACCGAGGGTAAGTGTGTGATATACACAGGTAGGTGTGTGTGGTATAGAGAGAGGCAACTGTGTGAGAGAGGACATAGAGGGTAGGTGTGTGATATACACAGGTAGGTGTGTGTGGTATAGAGAGAGGCAGCTGTGTGAGAGAGGACATAGAGGGTAGGTGTGTGGTATACACAGGTAGGTGTGTGTGGTATAGAGAGAGGCAACTGTGTGAGAGAGGACACAGAGGGCAGGTGTGTGATATACACAGGTAGGTGTGTGTGGTATAGAGAGAGGCAACTGTGTGAGAGAGGACATAGAGGGTAGGTGTGTGATATACACAGGTAGGTGTGTGTGGTATAGAGAGAGGCAACTGTGTGAGAGAGGACATAGAGGGTAGGTGTGTGGTATACACAGGTAGGTGTGTGTGGTATAGAGAGAGGCAACTGTGTGAGAGAGGACACAGAGGGCAGGTGTGTGATATACACAGGTAGGTGTGTGTGGTATAGAGAGAGGCAACTGTGTGAGAGAGGACACAGAGGGCAGGTGTGTGATATACACAGTTAGGTGTGTGTGGTATAGAGAGAGGCAACTGTGTGAGAGAGGACACCGAGGGTAAGTGTGTGATATACACAGGTAGGTGTGTGTGGTATAGAGAGAGGCAACTGTGTGAGAGAGGACATAGAGGGTAGGTGTGTGATATACACAGGTAGGTGTGTGTGGTATAGAGAGAGGCAGCTGTGTGAGAGAGGACATAGAGGGTAGGTGTGTGATATACACAGGTAGGTGTGTGTGGTATAGAGAGAGGCAACTGTGTGAGAGAGGACACAGAGGGCAGGTGTGTGATATACACAGGTAGGTGTGTGTGGTATAGAGAGAGGCAACTGTGTGAGAGAGGACATAGAGGGTAGGTGTGTGATATACACAGGTAGGTGTGTGTGGTATAGAGAGAGGCAGCTGTGTGAGAGAGGACATAGAGGGTAGGTGTGTGGTATACACAGGTAGGTGTGTGTGGTATAGAGAGAGGCAACTGTGTGAGAGAGGACACAGAGGGCAGGTGTGTGATATACACAGGTAGGTGTGTGTGGTATAGAGAGAGGCAGCTGTGTGAGAGAGGACATAGAGGGTAGGTGTGTGGTATACACAGGTAGGTGTGTGTGGTATAGAGAGAGGCAACTGTGTGAGAGAGGACATATAGGGTAGGTGTGTGGTATACACAGGTAGGTGTGTGTGGTATAGAGAGAGGCAGCTGTGTGAGAGAGGACACCGAGGGCAGGTGTGTGATATACACAGGTAGGTGTGTGTGGTATAGAGAGAGGCAACTGTGTGAGAGAGGACACCGAGGGCAGGTGTGTGATATACACAGGTAGGTGTGTGTGGTATAGAGAGAGGCAACTGTGTGAGAGAGGACACAGAGGGCAGGTGTGTGATATACACAGGTAGGTGTGTGTGGTATAGAGAGAGGCAACTGTGTGAGAGAGGACACCAAGGGTAAGTGTGTGATATACACAGGTAGGTGTGTGTGGTATAGAGAGAGGCAACTGTGTGAGAGAGGACATAGAGGGTAGGTGTGTGATATACACAGGTAGGTGTGTGTGGTATAGAGAGAGGCAGCTGTGTGAGAGAGGACATAGAGGGTAGGTGTGTGGTATACACAGGTAGGTGTGTGTGGTATAGAGAGAGGCAACTGTGTGAGAGAGGACACAGAGGGCAGGTGTGTGATATACACAGGTAGGTGTGTGTGGTATAGAGAGAGGCAACTGTGTGAGAGAGGACATAGAGGGTAGGTGTGTGATATACACAGGTAGGTGTGTGTGGTATAGAGAGAGGCAGCTGTGTGAGAGAGGACACAGAGTGTAGGTGTGTGGTATACACAGGTAGGTGTGTGTGGTATAGAGAGAGGCAACTGTGTGAGAGAGGACACAGAGGGTAGGTGTGATATACACAGGTAGGTGTGTGTGGTATAGAGAGAGGCAACTGTGTGAGAGAGGACACAGAGGGTAGGTGTGATATACACAGGTAGGTGTGTGTGGTATAGACAGAGAGGTCACAGAGGGTAGGTGTGTGGTATACACAGGTAGGTGTGTGTGGTATAGACAGAGAGGTCACAGAGGGTAGGTGTGTGGTATACACAGGTAGGTGTGTGTGGTATAGACAGAGAGGTCACAGAGGGTAGGTGTGTGGTATACACAGGTAGGTGTGTGTGGTATAGACAGAGAGGTCACAGAGGGTAGGTGTGTGGTATACACAGGTAGGTGTGTGTGGTATAGACAGAGAGGTCACAGAGGGTAGGTGTGTGGTATACACAGGTAGGTGTGTGTGGTATAGAGAGAGAGGACACAGAGGGTAGGTGTGTGATATACACAGGTAGGTGTGTGTGGTATAGAGAGAGAGGACACAGAGGGTAGGTGTGTGATATACACAGGTAGGTGTGTGTGGTATAGAGAGAGAGAGAGAGAGAGAGAGAGGCAACTGTGTGAGAGAGGACAACGAGGGTAGGTGTGTGTGGTATACACAGGTAGGTGTGTGTGGTATAGTGAGAGGCAGCTGTGTGAGAGAGGACACAGAGGGTAGGTGTGTGTTATACACAGGTAGGTGGTGTGGTATAGAGAGGCAACTGTGTGAGCGAGGACACCGAGGGTAGGTGTGTGGTATACACAGGTAGGTGTGTGTGGTATAGAGAGAGGCAACTGTGTGAGAGAGGACACAGAGGGTAGGTGTGTGTGGTATACACAGGTAGGTGTGTGTGGTATAGAGAGAGGCAACTGTGTGAGAGAGGACACAGAGGGTAGGTGTGTGTGGTATACACAGGTAGGTGTGTGTGGTATAGAGAGAGGCAACTGTGTGAGAGAGGACATATAGGGTAGGTGTGTGATATACACAGGTAGGTGTGTGTGGTATAGTGAGAGGCAGCTGTGTGAGAGAGGACCCAGAGGGTAGGTGTGTGTTATACACAGGTAGGTAGGTGTGGTATAGAGAGAGGCAACTGTGTGAGAGAGGACATAGAGAATAGGTGTGTGGTATACACAGGTAGGTGAGTGTATGTGTGGTATAGAGGCAACTGTGTGAGAGAGGATACTGAAGGGCAGGTATTTTTCATACAGGATGGTGTGTGAGTTTTATGCAGCACGTGTGTGTGTGAGTATTATACACCTCATGTGTGTGTTAGTGTTATACAGCACGTGTGTGTGTGTGTTATACAGCACGTGTGTGTGTGAGAGTTTTATACAGCATGTGTTTGTCAGTGTTATTCACCACATGTGTGTGAGTGTTATACAGCACGTGTGTGTGTGTGTGTGTGTTATACAGCATGTGTGTGTGTGTGTGTGTTATACAGCATGTGTGTGTGAGAGTTTTATACAGCATGTGTTTGTGAGTGTTGTTCACCACATGTGTGTGAGTGTTATACAGCACGTGTGTGTGTGTTATACAGCACGTCTGAGTGTTATACAGTACGTGTATATGTGTGTGTGTGTGTGTGTGAATTTTATACAGCATGTGTTTGTGAGTGTTATATAGCATGTGTATGTGAGTGTAATACAGCACGTGTGTAAGTTTTATACAGCACGTGTGTGTTATACAGCACGTGTATGTGAGTGTTATACAGCACGTGTGTGAGTCTTATACATCACGTGTGTTATAAAGCATGTGTGAGTGTTATACAGCACGTGTGAGTGTTATACAGCATGTGTGTGTTATACAGCATGTGTGTGTTATACAGCACGTGTGTGTGTGTGTTATACAGCATGTGTGTGTGTTATACAGCATGTGTGTGTTATACAGCACGTGTGTGTGTTATACAGCACGTGTGAGTGTTATACAGCATGTGTGAGTTATACAGCACGTGTGTGTGTGTTATACAGCACGTGTGAGTGTTATACAGCATGCGTGTGTTATACAGCACATGTGTGTGTTATACAGCACGTGTGTGTGTGTGTGTTATACAGCACGTGTGTGTGTTATACAGCACTATATGGACATGTGTGTGTGTGAGTGGCACAGATAAGCAGGTGTGTGAGTGGCACAGCTAAGCAGGTGTGTGAATGGCACAGTTGGGCAGGTGTGTGAGTGGCACAGATAAGCAGGTGTGTGAGTGGCACAGATAAGCAGGTGTGTGAGTGGCACAGATAAGCAGGTGTGTGAGCAGCACAGCTAAGCAGGTGTGTGAATGGCACAGGTGGGCAGGTGTGTGAGTGGCACAGATAAGCAGGTGTGTGAGTGGCACTATATGGGCATTTGTGTGTGAGTGGCACAGATAAGCAGGTGTGTGAATGGCACAGGTGGGCAGGTGTGTGAGTGGCACAGATAAGCAGGTGTGTGAGAGTTGCACAGATAAGCAGGTGTGTGTGAGTGGCACAGATAAGCAGGTGTGTGAGAGTTGCACAGATAAGCAGGTGTGTGTGAGTGGCACAGATAAGCAGGTGTGTGAGTGGCACAGGTGGGCAGGTGTGTGAGTGGCACAGATAAGCAGGTGTGTGAGAGTTGCACAGATAAGCAGGTGTGTGAGCGGCACATATAAGCAGGTGTGTGAGAGTTGCACAGATAAGCAGGTGTGTGTGAGTGGCACAGATAAGCAGGTGTGTGAATGGCACAGGTGGGCAGGTGTGTGAGTGGCACAGATAAGCAGGTGTGTGAGAGTTGCACAGATAAGCAGGTGTGTGAGAGTTGCACAGATAAGCAGGTGTGTGAGAGTTGCACAGATAAGCAGGTGTGTGAGTGGCACAGATAAGCAGGTGTGTGAGAGTTGCACAGATAAGCAGGTGTGTGAGTGGCACAGATAAGCAGGTGTGTGAGTGGCACAGATAAGCAGGTGTGTGTGGCACAGATAAGCAGGTGTGTGAGAGTGGCACAGATAAGCAGGTGTGTGTGAGTGGCACAGATAAGCAGGTGTGTGAATGGCACAGGTGGGCAGTTGTGTGAGTGGCACAGATAAGCAGGTGTGTGAGAGTTGCACAGATAAGCAGGTGTGTGAGTGGCACATATAAGCAGGTGTGTGTGGCACAGATAAGCAGGTGTGTGAGTGGCACTATATGGGCAGTTGTGTGAGTGGCACAGATAAGCAGGTGTGTGAGTTGCACAGATAAGCAGGTGTGTGAGTGGCACTATATGGGCAGTTGTGTGAGTGGCACAGATAAGCAGGTGTGTGAGAGTTGCACAGATAAGCAGGTGTGTGAGTGGCACAGATAAGCAGGTGTGTGAGTGGCACATATAAGCAGGTGTGTGTGGCACACATAAGCAGGTGTGTGAGAGTTGCACAGAAAAGCAGGTGTGTGAGTGGCACTATATGGGCAGTTGTGTGTGAGTGGCACAGATAAGCAGGTGTGTGAGTGGTACAGGTGGGCAGGTGTGTGAGTGGTACAGATGGGCAGGTGTGTGAGTGGTACAGATGGGCAGGTGTGTGAGAGTGGCACAGGTGGGCAGGTATGTGAGTGGCACAGATGGGCAGGTGTGTGAGAGTGGCACAAGTGGGCAGGTGTGTAAGTACCCTATCTGCCTTTTTATGGGTAAACACAAATTATATCATATATGTAATAAAATATACAATATAAAGCTGGTCTGGTGCAGATGACATTTGTGTGTCACACAAATAAGTGCAATGATAATAGCCACCTGCACCACTAGAAAGAGCCAAGCTCAAAAACTACCAACGCATTTCACTGTCTCTCTATTTCACCAGTTGGCCACTCTCACATGATATCACCTTATCTGGCCTGAAGCCCACTCATTTGCTGACTGATGTGCTACAAATATAGGTTTGTCTACGTAATGTCACATGGCTGATTTATTTATTCATGTTTTTTTTTTTTTTATTTATTGAACTATATTTATTTATGTAAATACATTAGTTTTACAGAAATAATCAGACTAGACCCTCTGATTTTGCTCCTTAACAATTTTCTTAAGATATCTTAGCCACCAGTTCTTCTAAACAATGATGAACAGTGCTAGATTTCTTATAGCCATAGGGATATTCCATCAGTCTCCATATGAAGAAATACATTTTGAGAATTTTTAGACCTAGAAGAATACCACTGCAATATGGATAAATTTATCATGATTCAGTCCATATGGACTTCTTACATGGATCAAAGGGAAACTTAATTCATCAAACTACACACTTTTTCTTTTCTTTTGCTCAGACCTATCCCTATCCCTGGAGTAAGTGCTGTAGGGCCAACTTGTCCCCGCACCCGAGTCTGTTACTACTTTACATCCCTCTTTTACCACTCCCCCCAATAACGACACAACACTGGTGTACGCCAATTACCACCGCCCACCGGGGGGTTTGCCATACCACCACTTAAGAGTTACTCCCATTTGGAACGCTACCTGTTAAATGGGGATAGCCCAGTTTTATACTAATCTAAGATTTGACAATTCCATGTCGACCGAATAGCACGACATTCCTTAAACATCCATCTGGACTCATTGCTCTCTGTGACCTCATTGTTGATTCACAATATGTAATAAAAAACAAGAAAGGGTGTAAGACATCCTTTATGACCTTCCTTTCGTTTAGGGATGAGAGGGTGGGAAAGAAGACAAACTATGAACTGATCCTACTGCCCTGGTAAGTCCCTAATATCCCTGCCTTGTTTTTTAGACCCTCCCATATTCCTATCCCTATCTCCCCCCCTTATCTCTGCCTACTTCTTTTGTTTGCCTGAAGTCCCCCCACCCCTCCTCCACTCCCCCCACACTTAGTCTGTGAGGGAGGGACAGGAATCACCACAATTCAACTCGATCGAGTACGATCGGGTTGATTGACACCTCCCTGCTGGCGGCCCATTGGCCGCGAGTCTGCAGGGGGCGGCGTTGCACCAGCAGCTCTTGTTAGTTGCTGGTGCAATGCTGAATATGGAGAGCGTATTGTTCTCCGCATTCAGCGATGTCTGTCGGACCTGATCCGCACTGTCGGATCAGGTCCGACAGACATTTGATAAATAGGCCTCTAAGTGTGGACTAGCAGAATGCCACAATATTAGCCAGTGTGAATTAGCAGGTATCCACTTACATACCAGGCCTCTCAACATATCAATAGTAAAACATTTGAAATCCCTTTTACTGTATATTATAACTCTGCTCGTATAGGTCAATCTGAGTCCACCAATACTGAGAACATTCATTAACTAGCTTAAACAACCCTCTCTGATTATAATCCTTTTTACACAACACTGGAAGTGTCATAACACCACCATTAGTCTACAATGTAATGTTGTGTTGTTCCTGGGCCCTGATATAGGTGGTTAGAAAATAGATTTTAGCCAATATTTTAACTAAAATCAACTTTTATTGTCACTACATAATGGTCGTCAAATGATACTATTGCTGGGCCTCTCAGTTAGGCTGTTGGTGTACTTTTTGTATCCGCTAAGCAATATATGCACATAAGTGCTGCTATCTGAAGATCTAGAAATTGAAAATGTCTCTGATGTTGGGAATTATGTAGTCTGAGCTTGTTGGTCCTTCAAGAGAGTCATTTGTCATCTTATATTCAGATATTGTCACTGAGATAAGAATTCAGTCATAATATGGAAGAGTACTTGCATATTCCTGAAAGGAACGTCTGTCATAGTGTCATGGAAACATGATCAGCTTAGGTGAACACCGGCTACATGGTCACCTGCTGAAACTGAGGCTGGTAGCTCATCATGTCCAGTACCCTAAAGCAACTAGCCAGCATTGGATCATACATATTCTTGGTGCCAGAAGTATGGTGTGATTTTCATCATATAAATTGTTTTCATTTGTGGGAAGGGATTATGGGAAATGTACAGTTTATTGCCTGTACACTGACAGTCAAGCTGCATCTCTCGCCCACAATAAACAGGCTTCAGGTTCTAGTCCATTTTGAGGAGAACCTTAAAGAAGTAACTGGGCTGTTCTATGTTGCATTTATTTTTGGGATGAAGAGAAACATCAATACTTTAGGGGGTGGCTATATGAAGCATTTATTTCCCCTCTTTTTATTCTGCTGGTTGTTTGCTATATAAGGTTCACAAATGTCATCCACCAAGCCTAATACATCCATGTGAATATAAATTCCAGTTAATTCCCACATATGTCACATTATATAAATTATACATCCATAGCCTGTTTGCTGGGGGCAGCTTATAGATAAATATGATGGTTGTTTCTTTATTCTAAAACAGTGGCAGTGCCAAAGTCATGTGGAACATATGCTAAATGCTATGCTGAAGCCAATACAACATAATGCTCTATAAATGCGCACTTACTGACCCAGCCTGCTCCATAATCTGCTGGTGGGACATGTCCTGTCATCAAAATCAGAGAAACCCTCATCAGTTTACAGGACAGTGTGACCAGTCAGTGGCAATGCCAGACGTAACACAACCCCTGTAGGGCACCTCTCCAGGGACTGGTATATATAGGAATTGGAAGACTGCCTAATTACCAAATATAAGTATGTCTATTGTGTGCAAATATCTCAAGCACATGTCACGTTTTCACTTAAAAATAGAAATATACAATATAGAAAAACATTTTGAAGTAATAGAAAGTATTATAAAGAGCAATATAGGGAGAAAAATAATGTATTATAAAGAGAAAGTATATGGAATAATATTTGAATTAATATGAAGGGGCAATAGGAGGAGTTACAGGGAGGGCTATGTGGTGTAATAGGAGGAGTTATAAAGAGGGTTATATGGTACACTAGGAGGAGTTATAGGGAGAATTATGTGGTGCAATAGGAAGAGTTATAAAGAGGGTTATGTGGTGCAATAGGAGGAGTTATAGGGATGGTTATATGGCGCAATAGGAGGAGTTATAGGGAGTGTTAGATGGTGCAATAGGAAGAGTTATAGGGAAAGTTATGTGGTGCAATATGAGGAGTTATTGAGAGGGTTATGTTGTGCAATAGGAGGAGTTATAGGGAGAGATATATGGTGCAATAGGAGGAGTTATAGGGAGAGATATGTGGTGCAATAGGAGGAGTATTAGCAAGGGTTATGTGGTGCAATAGGAGGAGTATTAGCAAGGGTTATGTGGTGCAATAGGAGGAGTTATAGGGAGGGTTATATGAAGCAATAGGAGGAGGAGTTATAGTGAGGGTTATATGGTGTAATAGGAGGAATTATAGCAATGGTTATATAGAGCAAAAACAGGAGTTATAGGGAGGGTTATTTGGTGCAATAGGAGGAGTTATAGGGAGGGTTATATGGTACAATAGGAGGAGTTATAGGGAGGGTTATACGGTGCAATAGCAGGAGTTATAGGGAGGGTTATTTGGTGCAATAGGAGGAGTTATAGGGAGGGTTATTTGGTGCAATAGGAGGAGTTATAGGGAGGGTTATATGGTGCAATAGGAGTAGTTATAGGGAGGGTTATATGGTGCAATAGGAGGAGTTAGAGGAGGGTTACATGTGCAATAGGAGGAGTTATAGTGAGGGTTATATGGTGAAATAGGAGGAGTTATAGTGAAGGTTATATGGTGCAATAGGAGGAGTTATAGTGAGGGTTATATGGTGTAATAGGAGGAATTATAGCAATGGTTATATAGAGCAAAAACAGGAGTTATAGGGAGGGTTATTTGGTGCAATAGGAGGAGTTATAGGGAGGGTTATATGGTACAATAGGAGGAGTTATAGGGAGGGTTATATGGTGCAATAGGAGTTAGAGGAGGGTTACATGTGCAATAGGAGGAGTTATAGGGAGGGTTATATAGTGTAATAGGAGGAGTTATAGGGAGGGTTATATGGTGCAATATTAGGCGTTATAGGGAGGGTTATATGGTACAATAGGAGGAGTTATAGGGAGGGTTATATGGTGTAATAGTAGGAGTTATAGGGAGGGTTATATGGTGCAATAGGAGGAGTTGGTCGAGGGTTACATGTGCAATAGGAGGAGTTATAGGGAGGGTTATATGGTACAATAGGAGGAGTTATAGGGAGGGTTATATGGTACAATAGGAGGAGTTATAGGGAGGGTTATATGGTGCAATAGGAGGAGTTATAGGGAGGGTTATATGGTGCAATAGGAGGAGTTATAGGGAGGGTTATATGGTGCAATAGGAGGAGTTATAGGGAGGGTTATATGGTGCAATAGGAGGAGTTATAGGGAGGGTTATATGGTGAAATAGGAGGAGTTATAGGGAGGGTTATATGGTGCAATAGGAGGAGTTATAGGGAGGGTTATATGGTGCAATAGGAGGAGTCATATTGAGGGCTATATAAATAGAATAATAAAGGGTTATAGGAAGGTCTATACAGAGCAATATGGGCTGGGAGGGTTATATGGTGAAATAGAGTTATATTGAGCATTATATGATGCAAGATGAGGAGTTATAAAGGGAGTTATATCGAAGATACAGATGATTTATAGGGAGCTTTATATATTGCAACAAAAATAGTTATAGTGAAAGGTTATATTATGCAGTTTTGTGAGTAACATAGAGACATACTGATTTGATGTAGGGTACACGGCAAGACACATATACATTTGCATATATAAGTAAAAATAACACAATCCAACCAGTAAGAGTACTAATAGCGTGGGGATGGCTACAGCAGATTAAAACAAACATTTCCTGTCTAAAGTGCCTGCTGATCACAACTTGACATAAAAAGGACAAATTGAGAATGGCTTTGGGGGCTATAAGGGGATTCCAATAACAACCTGTTAGATTTATTTATGACGCACTAATGAATAGAAACCACCTTCCAGCACACTGCGCTAATGCACAACACATACAGCCCAGCTCCATCAAACCCCCCCTGTACATTACCAGAGATTAAATTACAGTTACATTGAAAGACATAAACCTTTATGGGTCCTGTAGTAATTCTCCTAACTGCACTATTATGGAGAGCGCAAAGATTTCTTTGCAAGTGTAGAAATCGTACATCAAGGGAACATTTACTGCTCAAAGAGATGTGGTAAAAAAATGTTTCTTCTTTGAATTAAAGCTGAAACGTCCTTATGACAAGACACAGAAATTCACTTTACTTTTCATTTAAGCTTCTCTGCCCTGGTTTATAGATGTTGAACCTTCACGCTCTTATGCAGGACTAGTGTTATAAATGAGTATAAATTTCTAGATGTGACGCGTTTCTCACCGTCTCATGCCTAATGCGCAAAGTTAGGAAACAGCAGGTAAAAGACTTCACAAACATATTTTATTTATGATGTTGTCCTTGGCTTGGAGTGTGTGTTGGGGGGGGGATGAAATTTCAATGTACTAAAATGAAAGGAATGATTAAGGGGGACAGCGCTTCTTGACAAGGATAGGGGCACCTACTGCTTTCATTCCAGCTTGAAATATATAATAGTTGCTGACATCAATTTTAGACTGAATAGGCAAAGATGTGGTTGGGAAATGTAAGGTGTAAAAAATAAGATGCTTGAACACCTCCGATTTTAACATTAGTCGCGTAAAGGTAATCCTATTACGTACACAAATAAAAAATAAATAGTTTTATTTTTATTAAGTATGAAAACTCTTTACGAGTACAAAATAAACTGAAGCTGATTATTTGACATGTACAGATTCATAGGTAATTGGTATATTAATGATTTGTTTATTATTTTGTTTATGTATACTAAAAATAAATTAAAAAGTAAAAAAATACAGAAATGTAAAACAAAGATAATATTGATCATATTTATATATTCACTTTTTCAGAGTTTTAAAGAAGAATGAAGAAAAAAAATCAGAACTTGTACAGACATTAATGACATGGAAAGATCTATACTCCCAGAGGCACATAATACGTTTATTACAAGTCACGGAAGAGAGCAGTGGCAGAAGGTCACAGGTCAAGTGTCTCTATATAGGTTCACAGGACTGAAGGTGATTTGTAATATTCTTAACTATATACAGCAGGGCTTAGTTTATTTGTCCAAAATATAATGGAAAAAATGCTACAACATGTTAAAAAAGAATATTTAACAATGCATGTTATATTTTATAAAAGTTCTAGAATACTTATATCATGTTTTATTTTCACTGATATGATACATTAGTGATGTCACATTTGTACTGTAGGCTGTCATAACTGAACTAAGATATTATACGCTAGTCTATACATGTATAGCATTACATTTTGTATTATACTACAACATATTAAAGGTATATAACAGTTTTACCTATAGAGTTTACAGAGCTGCAGTGGTTTCATAGAAAGAAAAAGAAGTTTTTACACAATATAAAATATGAAAGGTGCAGCCAAATAATATCACATAAACGTAGGTCTTTGTACTGATAAAGGGGGACGCGTTAAACTGATCTACATACATATTGTGTCTATAGGGTGGTTATTTGTTTTAGCTCATATGGTTGCTTCTACCCCCTCTTCCCAAACGTCTCCCCACATATCTACCACATCCTCTGTAACATAATTACATACAGACAATATTTAACAGGATATGTTTTCTGGGGAATACAGTGGTTTATTTTGATCAGTTTTATTAGTAGTAAGACTTTGTAGACAATACCCTATAGGACAAATTAGTCAATGGTTCAAACACTGCGCAGCTCACATGTGATCAATAAATCAGCTTCTTATTGTGTTCTGGGGCTTATTAATCGAACGCCTAATTATACTAGAGATGTTTTGTTATAACTGACGCCTACAGAAGTAGATAAAACTTTATATAAGATGTTTCATTGTTTGTTTTGTACAACAGTCTCAATGTTTGGAACTTTTCATGAAATGTAGAAAGACGTTTGCATTATTATTGTACTAATATTTATTGTTTGCTCTGTGCCCAACACAAACTTCACTGTTTGCCTATGAGTGAGAGTTGTGTAGTATGACTTAACGAGCGAGTTAATAAGGCGCTAATTATATTTCTTTCATGTAATTAGCAAGAGTCCATGAGCTAGTGACGTATGGGATATACATTCCTACCAGGAGGGGCAAAGTTTCCCAAACCTCAAAATGCCTATAAATACACCCCTCACCACACCCACAATTCAGTTTTACAAACTTTGCCTCCGATGGAGGTGGTGAAGTAAGTTTGTGCTAGATTCTACGTTGATATGCGCTCCGCAGCAAGTTGGAGCCCGGTTTTCCTCTCAGCGTGCAGTGAATGTCAGAGGGATGTGAGGAGAGTATTGCCTATTTGAATGCAGTGATCTCCTTCTAAGGGGTCTATTTCATAGGTTCTCTGTTATCGGTCGTAGAGATTCATCTCTTACCTCCCTTTTCAGATCGACGATATACTCTTATATATACCATTACCTCTGCTGATTCTCGTTTCAGTACTGGTTTGGCTATCTACTATATGTAGATGAGTGTCCTGGGGTAAGTAAGTCTTATTTTCTGTGACACTCCTAGCTATGGTTGGGCACTTTGTTTATAAAGTTCTAAATATATGTATTCAAACATTTATTTGCCTTGACTCAGAATGTTCAACTTTCCTTATTTTCAGACAGTCAGTTTCATATTTGGGATAATGCATTTTAACATTTTTCTTACCTTAAAATTTGACTTTTTCCCTGTGGGCTGTTAGGCTCGCGGGGGCTGAAAATGCTTCATTTTATTGCGTCATTCTTGGCGCGGACTTTTTTGGCGCAAAAATTCTATTTCCGTTTCCGGCGTCATACGTGTCGCCGGAAGTTGCGTCATTTTTTGACGTTATTTT
This sequence comes from Bombina bombina, assembly GCF_027579735.1. Classification (NCBI taxonomy): domain Eukaryota; kingdom Metazoa; phylum Chordata; class Amphibia; order Anura; family Bombinatoridae; genus Bombina; species Bombina bombina. The sequence continues at coordinate 15,493,195 of NC_069508.1, forward strand.
GCGCCAAAAATGTCGGCGTTCCGGATGTGGCGTCATTTTTGGCGCCAAAAAGCATTTAGGCGCCAAATAATGTGGGCGTCTTATTTGGCGCGAAAAAATATGGGCGTCACTTTTGTCTCCACATTATTTAAGTCTCATTTTTTATTGCTTCTGGTTGCTAGAAGCTTGTTCTTTGGCATTTTTTCCCATTCCTGAAACTGTCATTTAAGGAATTTGATCAATTTTGCTTTATATATATGTTGTTTTTTCTCTTACATATTGCAAGATGTCTCACGTTGCATCTGAGTCAGAAGATACTACAGGAAAATCGCTGTCAAGTGCTGAATCTACCAAAGCTAAGTGTATCTGCTGTAAACTTTTGGTAGCTATTCCTCCAGCTGTTGTTTGTATTGATTGTCATGACAAACTTGTTAAAGCAGATAATATTTCCTTTAGTAAAGTACCATTGCCTGTTGCAGTTCCTTCAACATCTAAGGTGCAGAATGTTCCTGATAATATAAGAGATTTTGTTTCTGAATCCATAAAGAAGGCTATGTCTGTTATTTCTCCTTCTAGTAAACGTAAAAAATCTTTTAAAACTTCTCTCCCTACAGATGAATTTTTAACTGAACATCATCATTCTGATTCTGATGATTCCTCTGGTTCAGAGGATTCTGTCTCAGAGGTTGATGCTGATAAATCTTCATATTTATTTAAAATGGAATTTATTCGTTCTTTACTTAAAGAAGTCCTAATTGCTTTAGAAATAGAGGATTCTGGTCCTCTTGATACTAAATCTAAACGTTTAAATAAGGTTTTTAAATCTCCTGTAGTTATTCCAGAAGTTTTTCCTGTCCCTGATGCTATTTCTGCAGTAATTTCCAAAGAATGGGATAATTTGGGTAATTCATTTACTCCTTCTAAACGTTTTAAGCAATTATATCCTGTGCCGTCTGACAGATTAGAATTTTGGGACAAGATCCCTAAAGTTGATGGGGCTATTTCTACCCTTGCTAAACGTACTACTATTCCTACGTCAGATGGTACTTCGTTTAAGGATCCTCTAGATAGGAAAATTGAGTCCTTTCTAAGAAAAGCTTATCTGTGTTCAGGTAATCTTCTTAGACCTGCTATATCTTTGGCTGATGTTGCTGCGGCTTCAACTTTTTGGTTGGAAACTTTAGCGCAACAAGTAACACATTGTGATTCTCATGATATTATTTTTCTTCTTCAACATGCTAATAATTTTATCTGTGATGCCATTTTTGATATTATCAGAGTTGATGTCAGGTTTATGTCTCTAGCTATTTTAGCTAGAAGAGCTTTATGGCTTAAAACTTGGAATGCTGATATGGCTTCTAAATCAACTTTACTTTCCATTTCTTTCCAGGGTAACAAATTATTTGGTTCTCAGTTGGATTCCATTATTTCAACTGTTACTGGTGGGAAAGGAACTTTTTTACCACAGGATAAAAAATCTAAAGGTAAAAACAGGGCTAATAATCGTTTTCGTTCCTTTCGTTTCAACAAAGAACAAAAGCCTGATCCTTCATCCTCAGGAGCAGTTTCAGTTTGGAGACCATCTCCAGTTTGGAATAAATCCAAGCCAGCTAGAAAGGCAAAGCCTGCTTCTAAGTCCACATGAAGGTGCGGCCCTCATTCCAGCTCAGCTGGTAGGGGGCAGGTTACGTTTTTTCAAGGAAATTTGGATCAATTCTGTTCACAATCTTTGGATTCAGAGCATTGTTTCAGAAGGGTACAGAATTGGTTTCAAGTTCAGACCTCCTGCAAAGAGATTTTTTCTTTCCCGTGTCCCAGTAAATCCAGTAAAAGCTCAAGCATTTCTGAAATGTGTTTCAGATCTAGAGTTGACTGGAGTAATTATGCCAGTTCCAGTTCCGGAACAGGGGATGGGGTTTTATTCAAATCTCTTCATTGTACCAAAGAAGGAGAATTCTTTCAGACCAGTTCTGGATCTAAAAATATTGAATCGTTATGTAAGGATACCAACGTTCAAGATGGTAACTGTAAGGACTATCTTACCTTTTGTTCAGCAAGGGAATTATATGTCCACAATAGATTTACAGGATGCATATCTGCATATTCCGATTCATCCAGATCATTATCAGTTCCTGAGATTCTCGTTTCTGGACAAGCATTACCAGTTTGTGGCTCTGCCGTTTGGCCTAGCTACAGCTCCAAGAATTTTTACAAAGGTTCTCGGTGCCCTGCTGTCTGTAATCAGAGGACAGGGTATTGTGGTATTTCCTTATTTGGACGATATCTTGGTACTTGCTCAGTCTTTACATTTAGCAGAATCTCATACGAATCGACTTGTGTTATTTCTTCAAGATCATGGTTGGAGGATCAATTTACCAAAAAGTTCTTTGATTCCTCAGACAAGGGTAACCTTTCTGGGTTTCCAGATGGATTCAGTGTCCATGACTCTGTCTTTAACAGACAAGAGATGTCTAAAGTTGATTACAGCTTGTCGAAACCTTCAGTCACAATCATTCCCTTCGGTAACCTTATGCATGGAAATTCTAGGTCTTATGACTGCTGCATCGGACGCGATCCCCTTTGCTCGTTTTCACATGCGACCTCTTCAGCTCTGTATGCTGAAGCAATGGTGCAAGGATTACACGAAGATATCTCAATTAATATTTTTAAAACCGATTGTTCAACACTCTCTAACATGGTGGACAGATCACCATCGTTTAATTCAGGGGGCTTCTTTTGTGCTTCCGACCTGGACTGTAATTTCAACAGATGCAAGTCTCACAGGTTGGGGAGCTGTGTGGGGATCTCTGACGGCACAAGGAGTTTGGGAATCTCAGGAGGTGAGATTACCGATCAATATTTTGGAACTCCGTGCAATTTTCAGAGCTCTTCAGTTTTGGCCTCTTCTGAAGAGAGAATCGTTCATTTGTTTTCAGACAGACAATGTCACAACTGTGGCATACATCAATCATCAAGGAGGGACTCACAGTCCTCTGGCTATGAAAGAAGTATCTCAAATTTTGGTTTGGGCGGAATCCAGCTCCTGTCTAATCTCTGCGGTTCATATCCCAGGTGTAGACAATTGGGAAGCGGATTATCTCAGTCGCCAAACGTTGCATCCGGGCGAATGGTCTCTTCACCCAGAGGTATTTCTTCAGATTGTTCAAATGTGGGAACTTCCAGAAATAGATCTGATGGCGTCCCATCTAAACAAGAAACTTCCCAGGTATCTGTCCAGATCCCGGGATCCTCAGGCGGAGGCAGTGGATGCATTATCACTTCCTTGGAAGTATCATCCTGCCTACATCTTTCCGCCTCTAGTTCTTCTTCCAAGAGTAATCTCCAAGATTCTGAAGGAATGCTTGTTTGTTCTGCTGGTAGCTCCGGCATGGCCTCACAGGTTTTGGTATGCGGATCTTGTCCGGATGGCCTCTTGCCAACCGTGGACTCTTCCGTTAAGACCAGACCTTCTGTCACAAGGTCCTTTTTTCCATCAGGATCTGAAATCCTTAAATTTAAAGGTATGGAGATTGAACGCTTGATTCTTGGTCAAAGAGGTTTCTCTGACTCTGTGATTAATCCTATGTTACAGGCTCGTAAATCTGTATCTCGAGAGATATATTATAGAGTCTGGAAGACTTATATTTCTTGGTGTCTTTCTCATCATTTTTCCTGGCATTCTTTTAGAATACCGAGAATTTTACAGTTCCTTCAGGATGGTTTAGATAAGGGTTTGTCCGCAAGTTCTTTGAAAGGACAAATCTCTGCTCTTTCTGTTCTTTTTCACAGAAAGATTGCTATTTTTCCTGATATTCATTGTTTTGTACAAGCTTTGGTTCGTATAAAACCTGTCATTAAGTCAATTTCTCCTCCTTGGAGTTTGAATTTGGTTCTGGGAGCTCTTCAAGCTCCTCCGTTTGAACCTATGCATTCATTGGACATTAAATTACTTTCTTGGAAAGTTTTGTTCCTTTTGGCCATCTCTTCTGCCAGAAGAGTTTCTGAATTATCTGCTCTTTCTTGTGAGTCTCCTTTTCTGATTTTTCATCAGGATAAGGCGGTGTTGCGAACTTCTTTTGAATTTTTACCTAAAGTTGTGAATTCCAACAACATTAGTAGAGAAATTGTGGTTCCTTCATTATGTCCTAATCCTAAGAATTCTAAGGAGAAATCGTTGCATTCTTTGGATGTTGTTAGAGCATTGAAATATTATGTTGAAGCTACGAAATCTTTTCGTAAGACTTCTAGTCTATTTGTTATCTTTTCCGGTTCTAGAAAAGGCCAGAAAGCTTCTGCCATTTCTTTGGCATCTTGGTTGAAATCTTTAATTCATCTTGCCTATGTTGAGTCGGGTAAAACTCCGCCTCAGAGGATTACAGCTCATTCTACTAGGTCAGTTTCTACTTCCTGGGCGTTTAGGAATGAAGCTTCGGTTGACCAGATCTGCAAAGCAGCGACTTGGTCCTCTTTGCATACTTTTACTAAATTCTACCATTTTGATGTATTTTCTTCTTCTGAAGCAGTTTTTGGTAGAAAAGTACTTCAGGCAGCGGTTTCAGTTTGAATCTTCTGCTTATGTTTTTCGTTAAACTTTATTTTGGGTGTGGATTATTTTCAGCAGGAATTGGCTGTCTTTATTTTATCCCTCCCTCTCTAGTGACTCTTGTGTGGAAAGATCCACTTCTTGGGTAGTCATTATCCCATACGTCACTAGCTCATGGACTCTTGCTAATTACATGAAAGAAAACATAATTTATGTAAGAACTTACCTGATAAATTCATTTCTTTCATATTAGCAAGAGTCCATGAGGCCCGTCCTTTTTTTGTGGTGGTTATGATTTTGTATAAAGCACAATTATTCCAATTCCTTATTTTATATGCTTTCGCACTTTTTTATCACCCCACTTCTTGGCTATTCGTTAAACTGAATTGTGGGTGTGGTGAGGGGTGTATTTATAGGCATTTTGAGGTTTGGGAAACTTTGCCCCTCCAGGTAGGAATGTATATCCCATACGTCACTAGCTCATGGACTCTTGCTAATATGAAAGAAATGAATTTATCAGGTAAGTTCTTACATAAATTATGTTTTTGTTCCATCTTCTCAGACTGACAGAGCCTTGTCCCTGTAAACTAGAGAGTAAATGATACGGGGGTATCACTTGTCTACAAACTTGCACTTCCATGGATTTTCAAATATAGATAACATGAAATTCAACAACATTGGTGTCTAAGGGAGCATTTCCTTTTCTAAAGGGACATTAAACTCAAATGGCATTCCTCAGAACATATTTAAATAGCTATCAGTAAAAAAAAACTTTGTTTTGGAGTTTCTTCAGGAATTTTGCCTGCTTTTCCTGACATTCGTACATGCTGCACAGTGATTGGTTGATATGTGCAAGAGCTAGTTTACAGCTACATGTTTCTGAGTTAAAGGGACAGTAAACACCAACATTTTTTTTGTTTAAAAAGATAGATAACGTCTTTACTACCCATTTTCAAAACCAACATTGTTATATTAATATACTTTATAACATTAAACCTCTAAATGTCTGTCTGTTTCTAAGCCGCTACAGACAGCCTCTTATCACATGGTTTTATTAGCAGGAGACTGCTAGTTCATGTGGGCCATATAGATAACATTGTGTTCATACCGAGTAGCTATTTAAGTACTAAATGCAAGTCAATAGATAATAAATATAAAGTCATGTGATCAGGGGGCAGTGTGCAGAGGCTTAGATACAAGGTAATCACAGAGGTAAAAAGTATATTAATATAACTGAGATAAGGGGCAGTCTGCAGAGGCTTAGATACAAGGTAATCACAGAGGTAAAAAGTATATTAATATAACTGAGATAAGGAGCAGTCTGCAGAGGCTTAGATGCAAGGTAATCACAGAGGTAAAAAGTATATTAATATAACTGAGATAAGGAGCAGACTGCAGAGGCTTAGATACAAGATAATCACAGAGGTAAAATGTATATTAATATAACTGAGATAAGGGGCAGTCTGCAGAGGCTTAGATACAGGGTAATCACAGAGGTAAAATGTATATTAATATAACTGAGATAAGGAGCAGACTGCAGAGGCTTAGATACAAGATAATCACAGAGGTAAAATGTATATTAATATAACTGAGATAAGGGGCAGTCTGCAGAGGCTTAGATACAAGGTAATCACAGAGGTAAAAAGTATATTAATATAACTGAGATAAGGAGCAGTCTGAAGAGGCTTAGATACAAGGTAATCACAGAGGTAAAAAGTATATTAATATAACTGAGATAAGGAGCAGACTGCAGAGGCTTAGATACAAGATAATCACAGAGGTAAAATGTATATTAATATAACTGAGATAAGGGGCAGTCTGCAGAGGCTTAGATACAAGGTAATCACAGAGGTAAAAAGTATATTAATATAACTGAGATAAGGAGCAGTCTGCAGAGGGTTAGATACAAGGTAATCACAGAGGTAAAAAGTATAATAATATAACTTAGATAAGGAGCAGTCTGCAGAGGCTTAGATACAAGATAATCACAGAGGTAAAAAGTATATTAATATAACTGAGATAAGGGGCAGTCTGCAGAGGCTTAGATACAAGGTAATCACAGAGGTAAAAAGTATATTAATATAACTGAGATAAGGAGCAGACTGCAGAGGCTTAGATACAAGATAATCACAGAGGTAAAAAGTATATAATATAACTGAGATAAGGAGCAGACTGCAGAGGCTTAGATACAAGGTAATCACAGAGGTAAAAAGTATATTAATATAACTGTGTTGGTTATGCAAAACTGGGGAATGGGTAATAAAGGGATTATCTATATTTTATTGCAGACTGTCTCTTTTAAGGGATAGAAAGGTAAAATTGAATTGTGCATGGGACCGGTGCATTTGAATTTAAATAGAAGCATTTTGCAAGATACCTCCATTAGCTATGAAAAAGTTATCAGTGCTTTTCAGCGGCATACACACATATGCTGTGAGGGCCGTGCACCAGCATTCAAGCACTACGTCTTCTCAGAGGGTCTGCAGTGGCTTGTGTGACACAAATTAAACCTTCACAGACACAGTACACATCACCGCCAGCTCTGGTGTACGGGACACAGCATATGTGCGTATGCCGCTGAAAACAGTAATTACCTTTACTCAAAGCGAAGTGTATTGCAAACCTGCTGTATGTAAAGTATAAATGCACTCATGCATAGCCTCTCTGTCCCTCTATACCACATGAAAAGTATTAAAATATATTGTTATTAAAATGTTATGGACAGAATTTTTTTAAAAAGTGGTTTGATGCTTATTTAAATAATGGTGTTGTCAAATAAATCATCTAACCTTTTGATCTTGTTTCTACCAATTTATCTATTATCTATCTATCATCTATTTATCTTTCTATCTATCATCTATCTATCTATCTATCTATCATCTATTTTTCTTTCTATCTATAATCTATTTATCTTTCTATCTATAATCTATTTATCTTTCTATCTACCCAGTATCTATCTATCTATCTATCTATCTACCCAGTATCTATCTATCTATCTATCTATTTTCTATCTATCATTTTATTTATCTTTCTATCTACCCAGTATCTATCTATCTATCTACCCAGTATCTATCTATCTATCTATCTATCTATCTATCTATCTATCTACCCAGTATCTATCTATCTATCTATCTATCTATTTTCTATCTATAATCTATTTATCTTTCTATCTACCCAGTATCTATCTATCTATCTATCAACTATTTATCTGTATATCTATCTACCCAGTATATATCTATTATCTATCTATCTATCTATCTATCTACTATCTATCTGTTCTATCTATCTGTTTATCTATAGGGTAAGTGTCTATGCAATATATATTTATTTATCTATTATACATCTATCGTCTATATATCATATATTTAGCTATCTATCATATACTATCTATCGATCTATCTATCATATATTTAGCTATCATATACTATCTATCTATCAATATATCTATCATATAATATTTATCTATCATATATCTATTCTATCTATCTGTTTATCTATATGTTCTATCTATCTGTTTATCTATAGATTAAGTGTCTATACAGTATCTATCTATCTATACAGAACCTATCTATATATCATCTATCTATCTGTCTGTCTATCTCTCTATCTATCTATAAAGTATCTATCTATCTAGCTATACATAATCTGTTTATCTATAGATTGACTATACATGATCTATTTATCTATGCAAATACCTCATCACTTTTCTGTATAATAATGGGATTTTCAAGTCAATTGGATATAATTTGCCACTTCTTGGCCATATCCAGTGAGTAGGTAAAAAAGAGGGTCTAATTGCTCCTCTGGGTGTCGACTCTAATATAAATGACAAACTCTGCATGTGCAGATTGAACCCATTGCACACTCTGCTCTGCTAACTTCAATTACATGTTATGTAGTTGTTTCTTGTGTAACAAGGACATTCTACCTCTGTGTAATATCTTACACTCCCTGACAGATCTGCACTTCCCTATAAACTCACAAATCTAACGCAGATCATAAACATGTGCAGCCAATTATCCCCACTAAACGCCAACAACGCCAAACCAAAATGGCGTTAACTTCTAACCTCCAAGCTTCAGGTCTTAAAGTTCACTTAACGGGACAATTTTCCTACTTGTTTATTTTCTTTTCTTTCTAAACAAAATAACAGTTCTCTACAATACGACGACTTGTTTTCAGCAATCAGGAAGATTTTAACTTCAGTTTTCAGCTTGTTTCCAATGTTTGTTTTTATTTTTTAAGAACAGATATATTAACAGCTTATAATTTACCCTTTTATAGAAGTGATGGGAATGTTTCTAAAATTATAAAAAAAATAGAAACTGAAGATTTCTCTATCTCAGGTTTTTTTGTTATTATATCAAAATAGATCAATTTAAACTGTAATTATTTTATTTTGTTTTTAAATCATTAAATTTTTTTCCTCCTAAATAGGACGGAAATTCAAAATAAGAACATTACACAATATTCAGTAATTTAAATAGTCACTAAAATTTTATGATTTGGCAGCTGCATTTATGACCATTTTCAGTAAGAAAAAGGATGTTTAGCAGTATATTCCTGTTTGTTTCACAAGTACTTTAAGTCAAATTTGAGAAAACGGTTTGTATAAAAACGTGCTCAGTAGTTAATTATATAGAATTTATTTATTGTATTTAATATCTATTATATCATATTTATTTTGTATATATTATTTATAATATATTAAATATGGTTTATAATTTATTATGTAATTTATTATATATTATTTATTATATATCATATTGTTTTATTTATTTATTATATATTATTTATATTACTTTACAATATATTATTAGATAGTATTTATAATTTTATTTAATCAGATATTTTCATTTATGCATAATTTGTTACATAAGCTTCTTGGAAATTTGACAACATTATTCCATTCCATAAGAAAACATTTTCCAACACAGTTTTGAAGTTTCCAGGTTGAAAATCATTTTACCACCTGATGAAATATCTGCAGCAGCAGCTGTTGTCTGTTCACATTAATTTTGTTTAAAAAAAGGTTTTGTGCACACACAGTTCTCATGTTAATAAATATAACAGTGTTTTAGTTTAATGAGATTAATAAGAATTTTTTAAAAACAATGAAACTTCCACTCAAATTACATACAATTATCCAGTAGTACATTTCTGATTGCTATGGATTGGGACATTTACAAATGTTAAATGGAAAAAATCAAAATGCTGCCACTCCTGAGAGCAACTTTGTCTGGGTTTAAGCCTTTTGTGGGAACTTGAAGGGACATTGAACCCACATTTTTTCTTTCGTGATTCAGATAGAGCATGCAATTTTAAGAAACTTTCTAATTTACTTATATTATTAATATTTCTTCGTTCTCTTGCTATCTTTATTTGAAAAAGAAGGCATCTAAGCTAAGGAGCCAGCAAATGTTTGGTTCAGTACTATGGACAGCACTTGTTTATTGGTGCTGTCCAATCAGCAAGGACAACCCAGGTTGTTCACCAAAAATGGGCCAGCTTACATTCTTGCTTTTCATATAAACATATCAAGAGAATGAAGAAAATTTGATAATAGAAGTAAATTAGAAAGTTGCTTAAAATTGATGCTCTACCAGAATCAAGAGGACTAGATTCCTCAATACCCAAAGTAAACAATACTTCCTTTAATAAAGAATGAATATATTCAATCTTAAAAAGAAAGGTTAATTTATCAATTTCAGTCTCTGAAGTAGGATTCTCTGAGCCAAAGAAATCCTCATCAGCAGAAGATACTTCAATATGCTGTCGATCAATACAAACTTCATCAGATTTCTGAGAAGTTAGGAGAGACCTTTTATGTTTATTTGATGCGGAATAGCAGTCATAGCCATCTCTATGGCTGCAGCAATATAATCTTTTATATCTACAGGAATTAAACTGTGAAGGTTTAACAGTAGATGTATTTGTACTTATAGAAACATTATCAGCATGTAATAATTTTTCATAATAAGTGCCACATATGTGAGTTGAAGAAGTAAGATCAGCTAATTTACAACATACACACTTAGCTTTGGTAGAATTGTGTTCCGGTAGCTTAGTTCCTACAGTAACATCAGAGGCAGAATCAGTTTGAGACATCTTGCAAAATGTAACAAAACATAAAAAAATGTAAACAAAATATCCAATTTCCTCAAAATAGCAGTTTCAGGAATGGGAAAAAAATGCTTATGATAACATTTGTTATACAAAAGTAAAATCAAAAGCAAGCAACCTAGCCCTCTTTGAATCATATGAGAGCAGAGAGCAAAAGAGGGAGAGACCTAATATAACACATTTTGGCACAAGAATGGCGCAAATGCAGAGAAAAAAACTTTTGGCGCCAAAGCTTAACAATTAAATGATGCGACGCGTCATAACAGGCGCGATTTCGCAGAAAAAAAAAAATTTGCTTCAAGAAAGTCACAAGAAACATTCTGCATCATCGCGAGCCTATGCCCACAAAAAAATTGAAAAAAACAGACTCCAAGTTACAACTAACTGGAACCCCAGGTAAGCCTAAAAACTCCCATAAACATAATTTCCATGCTGAAACTGTTAGACTACAAAGGCAAATACACAAACCTGACTCATGGCAAATATATACAATATACATTTACAACTTTATAAGATAAAGTGCCAAACATAGCTGAGAGTGTCTTAAAAAGATATATACTTACCTGAAGACACCCATCCACATAAAGCAGACAGCCAAACCAGTACTGAAACATATCAGCAGAGGTAATGGTACAAGAGTATATAGCAGACAGCCAAACCAGTACTGAAACATATCAGCAGAGGTAATGGTACAAGAGTATATAGCAGACAGCTAAACCAGTACTGAAACATATCAGCAGAGGTAATGGTACAAGAGTATATAGCAGACAGCTAAACCAGTACTGAAACATATCAGCAGAGGTAATGGTACAAGAGTATATAGCAGACAGCTAAACCAGTACTGAAACGTATCAGCAGAGGTAATGGTACAAGAGTATATAGCAGACAGCTAAACCAGTACTGAAACATATCAGCAGAGGTAATGGTACAAGAGTATATAGCAGACAGCCAAACCAGTACTGAAACATATCAGCAGAGGTAATGGTACAAGAGTATATAGCAGACAGCTAAACCAGTACTGAAACAGATCTGCAGAGGTAATGGTACAAGAGTATATAGCAGACAGCTAAACCAGTACTGAAACAGATCTGCAGAGGTAATGGTACAAGAGTATATAGCAGACAGCTAAACCAGTACTGAAACGTATCAGCAGAGGTAATGGTACAAGAGTATATAGCAGACAGCTAAACCAGTACTGAAACGTATCAGCAGAGGTAATGGTACAAGAGTATATAGCAGACAGCTAAACCAGTACTGAAACGTATCAGCAGAGGTAATGGTACAAGAGTATATAGCAGACAGCTAAACCAGTACTGAAACGTATCAGCAGAGGTAATGGTACAAGAGTATATAGCAGACAGCTAAACCAGTACTGAAACATATCAGCAGAGGTAATGGTACAAGAGTATATAGCAGACAGCTAAACCAGTACTGAAACATATCAGCAGAGGTAATGGTACAAGAGTATATAGAAGACAGCTAAACCAGTACTGAAACATATCAGCAGAGGTAATGGTACAAGAGTATATAGCAGACAGCTAAATCAGTACTGAAACATATCAGCAGAGGTAATGGTACAAGAGTATATAGCAGACAGCTAAACCAGTACTGAAACGTATCAGCAGAGGTAATGGTACAAGAGTATATAGCAGACAGCTAAACCAGTACTGAAACATATCAGCAGAGGTAATGGTACAAGAGTATATAGCAGACAGCTAAACCAGTACTGAAACATATCAGCAGAGGTAATGGTACAAGAGTATATAGAAGACAGCTAAACCAGTACTGAAACATATCAGCAGAGGTAATGGTACAAGAGTATATAGCAGACAGCTAAATCAGTACTGAAACATATCAGCAGAGGTAATGGTACAAGAGTATATAGCAGACAGCTAAACCAGCACTGAAACATATCAGCAGAGGTAATGGTACAAGAGTATATAGCAGACAGCTAAACCAGCACTGAAACATATCAGCAGAGGTAATGGTACAAGAGTATATAGCAGACAGCTAAACCAGTACTGAAACATATCAGCAGAGGTAATGGTACAAGAGTATATAGCAGACAGCTAAACCAGCACTGAAACATATCAGCAGAGGTAATGGTACAAGAGTATATAGCAGACAGCTAAACCAGTACTGAAACATATCAGCAGAGGTAATGGTACAAGAGTATATAGCAGACAGCCAAACCAGTACTGAAACATATCAGCAGAGGTAATGGTACAAGAGTATATAGCAGACAGCTAAACCAGTACTGAAACATATCAGCAGAGGTAATGGTAGAGGAGTATATAGCAGACAGCCAAACCACTACTGAAACGTATCAGCAGAGGTAATGGTAGAGGAGTATATAGCAGACAGCCAAACCAGTACTGAAACATATCAGCAGAGGTAATGGTACAAGAGTATATAGCTGACAGCTAAACTAGTACTGAAACGTATCAGCAGAGGTAATGGTACAAGAGTATATAGCTGACAGCTAAACTAGTACTGAAACATATCAGCAGAGGTAATGGTACAAGAGTATATAGCTGACAGCTAAACTAGTACTGAAACATATCAGCAGAGGTAATGGTACAAGAGTATATAGCAGACAGCTAAATCAGTACTGAAACATATCAGCAGAGGTAATGGTACAAGAGTATATAGCAGACAGCTAAACCAGTACTGAAACATATCAGCAGAGGTAATGGTACAAGAGTATATAGCAGGCAGCTAAACCAGTACTGAAACATATCAGCAGAGGTAATGGTACAAGAGTATATAGCAGACAGCTAAACCACTACTGAAACAGATCAGCAGAGGTAATGGTACAAGAGTATATAGCAGACAGGCAAACCAGTACTGAAACGTATCAGCAGAGGTAATGGTACACGAGTATATAGCAGACAGCTAAACCAGTACTGAAACATATCAGCAGAGGTAATGGTACAAGAGTATATAGCAGACAGCTAAACCAGTACTGAAACAGATCAGCAGAGGTAATGGTACAAGAGTATATAGCAGACAGCTAAACCAGTACTGAAACGTATCAGCAGAGGTAATGGTACAAGAGTATATAGCAGACAGCTAAACCAGTACTGAAACATATCAGCAGAGGTAATGGTACAAGAGTATATAGCAGACAGCTAAACCAGTACTGAAACATATCAGCAGAGGTAATGGTACAAGAGTATATAGCAGACAGCTAAACCAGTACTGAAACATATCAGCAGAGGTAATGGTAGAGGAGTATATAGCAGACAGCTAAACCAGTACTGAAACGTATCAGCAGAGGTAATGGTACAAGAGTATATAGCAGACAGCCAAACCAGTACTGAAACATATCAGCAGAGGTAATGGTAGAGGAGTATATAGCAGACAGCTAAACCAGTACTGAAACATATCAGCAGAGGTAATGGTACAAGAGTATATAGCAGACAGCCAAACCAGTACTGAAACATATCAGCAGAGGTAATGGTAGAGGAGTATATAGCAGACAGCTAAACCAGTACTGAAACATATCAGCAGAGGTAATGGTACAAGAGTATATAGCAGACAGCTAAACCAGTACTGAAACATATCAGCAGAGGTAATGGTACAAGAGTATATAGCAGACAGCTAAACCAGTACTGAAACATATCAGCAGAGGTAATGGTACAAGAGTATATAGCAGACAGCCAAACCAGTACTGAAACGTATCAGCAGAGGTAATGGTACAAGAGTATATAGCAGACAGCCAAACCAGTACTGAAACGTATCAGCAGAGGTAACGGTACAAGAGTATATAGCAGACAGCTAAACTAGTACTGAAACATATCAGCAGAGGTAATGGTACAAGAGTATATAGCAGACAGCTAAACTAGTACTGAAACATATCAGCAGAGGTAATGGTACAAGAGTATATAGCAGACAGCTAAACCAGTACTGAAACATATCAGCAGAGGTAATGGTACAAGAGTATATAGCAGACAGCTAAACCAGCACTGAAACATATCAGCAGAGGTAATGGTACAAGAGTATATAGCAGACAGCTAAACCAGTACTGAAACATATCAGCAGAGGTAATGGTACAAGAGTATATAGCAGACAGCTAAACCAGTACTGAAACATATCAGCAGAGGTAATGGTACAAGAGTATATAGCAGACATCTAAACCAGTACTGAAACATATCAGCAGAGGTAATGGTACAAGAGTATATAGCAGACAACAGCTAAACCAGTACTGAAACATATCAGCAGAGCTAATGGTACAAGAGTATATAGCAGACAGCCAAACCAGTACTGAAACATATCAGCAGAGGTAATGGTACAAGAGTATATAGCAGACAGCTAAACCAGTACTGAAACATATCAGCAGAGGTAATGGTACAAGAGTATATAGCAGACAGCCAAACCATTACTGAAACATATCAGCAGAGGTAATGGTACAAGAGTATATAGCAGACAGGCAAACCAGTACTGAAACGTATCAGCAGAGGTAATGGTAGAGGAGTATATAGCAGACAGCTAAACCAGTACTGAAACATATCAGCAGAGGTAATGGTACAAGAGTATATAGCAGACAGCTAAACCAGTACTGAAACATATCAGCAGATGTAATGGTACAAGAGTATATAGCAGACAGCCAAACCAGTACTGAAACATATCAGCAGAGGTAATGGTACAAGAGTATATAGCAGACAGCTAAACCAGCACTGAAACATATCAGCAGAGGTAATGGTACAAGAGTATATAGCAGACAGCTAAACCAGTACTGAAACATATCAGCAGAGGTAATGGTACAAGAGTATATAGCAGACAGCCAAACCAGTACTGAAACATATCAGCAGAGGTAATGGTACAAGAGTATATAGCAGACAGCTAAACCAGTACTGAAACATATCAGCAGAGGTAATGGTACAAGAGTATATAGCAGACAGCCAAACCAGTACTGAAACATATCAGCAGAGGTAATGGTACAAGAGTATATAGCAGACAGGCAAACCAGTACTGAAACGTATCAGCAGAGGTAATGGTAGAGGAGTATATAGCAGACAGCTAAACCAGTACTGAAACATATCAGCAGAGGTAATGGTACAAGAGTATATAGCAGACAGCTAAACCAGTACTGAAACATATCAGCAGAGGTAATGGTACACGAGTATATAGCAGACAGCTAAACCAGTACTGAAACGTATCAGCAGAGGTAATGGTACAAGAGTATATAGCAGACAGGCAAACCAGTACTGAAACGTATCAGCAGAGGTAATGGTAGAGGAGTATATAGCAGACAGCTAAACCAGTACTGAAACGTATCAGCAGAGGTAATGGTACAAGAGTATATAGCAGACAGGCAAACCAGTACTGAAACGTATCAGCAGAGGTAATGGTAGAGGAGTATATAGCAGACAGCTAAACCAGTACTGAAACATATCAGCAGAGGTAATGGTACAAGAGTATATAGCAGACAGGCAAACCAGTACTGAAACATATCAGCAGAGGTAATGGTAGAGGAGTATATAGCAGACAGCTAAACCAGTACTGAAACATATCAGCAGAGGTAATGGTACAAGAGTATATAGCAGACAGCTAAACCAGTACTGAAACAGATCAGCAGAGGTAATGGTACAAGAGTATATAGCAGACAGCTAAACCAGTACTGAAACGTATCAGCAGAGGTAATGGTACAAGAGTATATAGCAGACAGCTAAACCAGTACTGAAACATATCAGCAGAGGTAATGGTACAAGAGTATATAGCAGACAGCTAAACCAGTACTGAAACATATCAGCAGATGTAATGGTACAAGAGTATATAGCAGACAGCTAAACCAGCACTGAAACATATCAGCAGAGGTAATGGTACAAGAGTATATAGCAGACAGCTAAACCAGTACTGAAACATATCAGCAGAGGTAATGGTACAAGAGTATATAGCAGACAGCTAAATCACTACTGAAACATATCAGCAGAGGTAATGGTACACGAGTATATAGCAGACAGCTAAACCAGTACTGAAACATATCAGCAGAGGTAATGGTAGAGGAGTATATAGCAGACAGCTAAACCAGTACTGAAACATATCAGCAGAGGTAATGGTACAAGAGTATATAGCAGACAGCTAAACCAGTACTGAAACATATCAGCAGAGGTAATGGTACAAGAGTATATAGCAGACAGCTAAACCAGTACTGAAACATATCAGCAGAGGTAATGGTAGAGGAGTATATAGCAGACAGCTAAACCAGTACTGAAACGTATCAGCAGAGGTAATGGTACAAGAGTATATAGCAGACAGCTAAACCAGTACTGAAACAGATCAGCAGAGGTAATGGTACAAGAGTATATAGCAGACAGCTAAACCAGTACTGAAACGTATCAGCAGAGGTAATGGTACAAGAGTATATAGCAGACAGCTAAACCAGTACTGAAACATATCAGCAGAGGTAATGGTACAAGAGTATATAGCAGACAGCTAAACCAGTACTGAAACATATCAGCAGATGTAATGGTACAAGAGTATATAGCAGACAGCTAAACCAGCACTGAAACATATCAGCAGAGGTAATGGTAGAGGAGTATATAGCAGACAGCTAAACCAGTACTGAAACATATCAGCAGAGGTAATGGTACAAGAGTATATAGCAGACAGCTAAACCAGTACTGAAACGTATCAGCAGAGGTAACGGTACAAGAGTATATAGCAGACAGCTAAACCAGCACTGAAACATATCAGCAGAGGTAATGGTACATGAGTATATAGCAGACAGCCAAACCAGTACTGAAACATATCAGCAGAGGTAATGGTAGAGGAGTATATAGCAGACAGCTAAACCAGTACTGAAACATATCAGCAGAGGTAATGGTACAAGAGTATATAGCAGACAGCTAAACCAGTACTGAAACGTATCAGCAGAGGTAATGGTACAGGAGTATATAGCAGACAGCTAAACCAGTACTGAAACGTATCAGCAGAAGTAATGGTACAAGAGTATATAGCAGACAGCTAAACCAGTACTGAAACATATCAGCAGAGGTAATGGTACAGGAGTATATAGCAGACAGCTAAACCAGTACTGAAACATATCAGCAGAGGTAATGGTAGAGGAGTATATAGCAGACAGCTAAACCAGTACTGAAACATATCAGCAGAGGTAATGGTACAAGAGTATATAGCAGACAGCTAAACCAGTACTGAAACAGATCAGCAGAGGTAATGGTACAAGAGTATATAGCAGACAGCTAAACCAGTACTGAAACGTATCAGCAGAGGTAATGGTACAAGAGTATATAGCAGACAGCTAAACCAGTACTGAAACATATCAGCAGATGTAATGGTACAAGAGTATATAGCAGACAGCTAAACCAGCACTGAAACATATCAGCAGAGGTAATGGTACAAGAGTATATAGCAGACAGCTAAACCAGTACTGAAACATATCAGCAGAGGTAATGGTACAAGAGTATATAGCAGACAGCTAAACCACTACTGAAACATATCAGCAGAGGTAATGGTACACGAGTATATAGCAGACAGCTAAACCAGTACTGAAACATATCAGCAGAGGTAATGGTAGAGGAGTATATAGCAGACAGCTAAACCAGTACTGAAACATATCAGCAGAGGTAATGGTACAAGAGTATATAGCAGACAGCTAAACCAGTACTGAAACATATCAGCAGAGGTAATGGTAGAGGAGTATATAGCAGACAGCTAAACCAGTACTGAAACATATCAGCAGAGGTAATGGTACAAGAGTATATAGCAGACAGCTAAACCAGTACTGAAACAGATCAGCAGAGGTAATGGTACAAGAGTATATAGCAGACAGCTAAACCAGTACTGAAACGTATCAGCAGAGGTAATGGTACAAGAGTATATAGCAGACAGCTAAACCAGTACTGAAACATATCAGCAGAGGTAATGGTACAAGAGTATATAGCAGACAGCTAAACCAGTACTGAAACATATCAGCAGATGTAATGGTACAAGAGTATATAGCAGACAGCTAAACCAGCACTGAAACATATCAGCAGAGGTAATGGTAGAGGAGTATATAGCAGACAGCTAAACCAGTACTGAAACATATCAGCAGAGGTAATGGTACAAGAGTATATAGCAGACAGCTAAACCAGTACTGAAACGTATCAGCAGAGGTAACGGTACAAGAGTATATAGCAGACAGCTAAACCAGCACTGAAACATATCAGCAGAGGTAATGGTACATGAGTATATAGCAGACAGCCAAACCAGTACTGAAACATATCAGCAGAGGTAATGGTAGAGGAGTATATAGCAGACAGCTAAACCAGTACTGAAACATATCAGCAGAGGTAATGGTACAAGAGTATATAGCAGACAGCTAAACCAGTACTGAAACGTATCAGCAGAGGTAACGGTACAAGATTATATAGCAGACAGCTAAACCAGCACTGAAACAGATCAGCAGAGGTAATGGTACAAGAGTATATAGCAGACAGCTAAACCAGTACTGAAACATATCAGCAGAGGTAATGGTACAAGAGTATATAGCAGACAGCTAAACCAGTACTGAAACATATCAGCAGAGGTAATGGTACAAGAGTATATAGCAGACAGCTAAACCAAGTACTGAAACGTATCAGCAGAGGTAATGGTACAAGAGTATATAGCAGACAGCTAAACCAGCACTGAAACATATCAGCAGAGGTAATGGTACAAGAGTATATAGCAGACAGCTAAACCAGTACTGAAACATATCAGCAGAGGTAATGGTACAAGAGTATATAGCAGACAGCTAAACCAGTACTGAAACATATCAGCAGAGGTAATGGTACAAGAGTATATAGCAGACAGCTAAACCAAGTACTGAAACGTATCAGCAGAGGTAATGGTACAAGAGTATATAGCAGACAGCTAAACCAGCACTGAAACATAGCAGCAGAGGTAATGGTACAAGAGTATATAGCAGACAGCTAAACCAGTACTGAAACGTATCAGCAGAGGTAATGGTACAAGAGTATATAGCAGACAGCTAAACCAGTACTGAAACATATCAGCAGAGGTAATGGTACAAGAGTATATAGCAGACAGCTAAACCAGTACTGAAACATATCAGCAGATGTAATGGTACAAGAGTATATAGCAGACAGCCAAACCAGTACTGAAACATATCAGCAGAGGTAATGGTACAAGAGTATATAGCAGACAGCTAAACCAGCACTGAAACATATCAGCAGAGGTAATGGTACAAGAGTATATAGCAGACAGCTAAACCAGTACTGAAACATATCAGCAGAGGTAATGGTACAAGAGTATATAGCAGACAGCCAAACCAGTACTGAAACATATCAGCAGAGGTAATGGTACAAGAGTATATAGCAGACAGCTAAACCAGTACTGAAACATATCAGCAGAGGTAATGGTACAAGAGTATATAGCAGACAGCTAAACCAGTACTGAAACATATCAGCAGAGGTAATGGTACAAGAGTATATAGCAGACAGGCAAACCAGTACTGAAACGTATCAGCAGAGGTAATGGTAGAGGAGTATATAGCAGACAGCTAAACCAGTACTGAAACATATCAGCAGAGGTAATGGTACAAGAGTATATAGCAGACAGCTAAACCAGTACTGAAACATATCAGCAGAGGTAATGGTACACGAGTATATAGCAGACAGCTAAACCAGTACTGAAACGTATCAGCAGAGGTAATGGTACAAGAGTATATAGCAGACAGGCAAACCAGTACTGAAACGTATCAGCAGAGGTAATGGTAGAGGAGTATATAGCAGACAGCTAAACCAGTACTGAAACATATCAGCAGAGGTAATGGTACAAGAGTATATAGCAGACAGGCAAACCAGTACTGAAACATATCAGCAGAGGTAATGGTAGAGGAGTATATAGCAGACAGCTAAACCAGTACTGAAACATATCAGCAGAGGTAATGGTACAAGAGTATATAGCAGACAGCTAAACCAGTACTGAAACAGATCAGCAGAGGTAATGGTACAAGAGTATATAGCAGACAGCTAAACCAGTACTGAAACGTATCAGCAGAGGTAATGGTACAAGAGTATATAGCAGACAGCTAAACCAGTACTGAAACATATCAGCAGAGGTAATGGTACAAGAGTATATAGCAGACAGCTAAACCAGTACTGAAACATATCAGCAGATGTAATGGTACAAGAGTATATAGCAGACAGCTAAACCAGCACTGAAACATATCAGCAGAGGTAATGGTACAAGAGTATATAGCAGACAGCTAAACCAGTACTGAAACATATCAGCAGAGGTAATGGTACAAGAGTATATAGCAGACAGCTAAATCACTACTGAAACATATCAGCAGAGGTAATGGTACACGAGTATATAGCAGACAGCTAAACCAGTACTGAAACATATCAGCAGAGGTAATGGTATAGGAGTATATAGCAGACAGCTAAACCAGTACTGAAACATATCAGCAGAGGTAATGGTACAAGAGTATATAGCAGACAGCTAAACCAGTACTGAAACATATCAGCAGAGGTAATGGTACAAGAGTATATAGCAGACAGCTAAACCAGTACTGAAACATATCAGCAGAGGTAATGGTAGAGGAGTATATAGCAGACAGCTAAACCAGTACTGAAACATATCAGCAGAGGTAATGGTACAAGAGTATATAGCAGACAGCTAAACCAGTACTGAAACAGATCAGCAGAGGTAATGGTACAAGAGTATATAGCAGACAGCTAAACCAGTACTGAAACGTATCAGCAGAGGTAATGGTACAAGAGTATATAGCAGACAGCTAAACCAGTACTGAAACATATCAGCAGAGGTAATGGTACAAGAGTATATAGCAGACAGCTAAACCAGTACTGAAACATATCAGCAGATGTAATGGTACAAGAGTATATAGCAGACAGCTAAACCAGCACTGAAACATATCAGCAGAGGTAATGGTAGAGGAGTATATAGCAGACAGCTAAACCAGTACTGAAACATATCAGCAGAGGTAATGGTACAAGAGTATATAGCAGACAGCTAAACCAGTACTGAAACGTATCAGCAGAGGTAACGGTACAAGAGTATATAGCAGACAGCTAAACCAGCACTGAAACATATCAGCAGAGGTAATGGTACATGAGTATATAGCAGACAGGCAAACCAGTACTGAAACGTATCAGCAGAGGTAATGGTAGAGGAGTATATAGCAGACAGCTAAACCAGTACTGAAACATATCAGCACAGGTAATGGTACAAGAGTATATAGCAGACAGCTAAACCAGTACTGAAACATATCAGCAGAGGTAATGGTACACGAGTATATAGCAGACAGCTAAACCAGTACTGAAACGTATCAGCAGAGGTAATGGTACAAGAGTATATAGCAGACAGGCAAACCAGTACTGAAACGTATCAGCAGAGGTAATGGTAGAGGAGTATATAGCAGACAGCTAAACCAGTACTGAAACATATCAGCAGAGGTAATGGTACAAGAGTATATAGCAGACAGGCAAACCAGTACTGAAACATATCAGCAGAGGTAATGGTAGAGGAGTAT
Source organism: Bombina bombina (assembly GCF_027579735.1). NCBI lineage: Eukaryota > Metazoa > Chordata > Amphibia > Anura > Bombinatoridae > Bombina > Bombina bombina. The sequence continues at coordinate 15,515,343 of NC_069508.1, forward strand.
ATAGCAGACAGCTAAACCAGTACTGAAACATATCAGCAGAGGTAATGGTACAAGAGTATATAGCAGACAGCTAAACCAGTACTGAAACAGATCAGCAGAGGTAATGGTACAAGAGTATATAGCAGACAGCTAAACCAGTACTGAAACGTATCAGCAGAGGTAATGGTACAAGAGTATATAGCAGACAGCTAAACCAGTACTGAAACATATCAGCAGAGGTAATGGTACAAGAGTATATAGCAGACAGCTAAACCAGTACTGAAACATATCAGCAGATGTAATGGTACAAGAGTATATAGCAGACAGCTAAACCAGCACTGAAACATATCAGCAGAGGTAATGGTACAAGAGTATATAGCAGACAGCTAAACCAGTACTGAAACATATCAGCAGAGGTAATGGTACAAGAGTATATAGCAGACAGCTAAATCACTACTGAAACATATCAGCAGAGGTAATGGTACACGAGTATATAGCAGACAGCTAAACCAGTACTGAAACATATCAGCAGAGGTAATGGTAGAGGAGTATATAGCAGACAGCTAAACCAGTACTGAAACATATCAGCAGAGGTAATGGTACAAGAGTATATAGCAGACAGCTAAACCAGTACTGAAACATATCAGCAGAGGTAATGGTACAAGAGTATATAGCAGACAGCTAAACCAGTACTGAAACATATCAGCAGAGGTAATGGTAGAGGAGTATATAGCAGACAGCTAAACCAGTACTGAAACATATCAGCAGAGGTAATGGTACAAGAGTATATAGCAGACAGCTAAACCAGTACTGAAACAGATCAGCAGAGGTAATGGTACAAGAGTATATAGCAGACAGCTAAACCAGTACTGAAACGTATCAGCAGAGGTAATGGTACAAGAGTATATAGCAGACAGCTAAACCAGTACTGAAACATATCAGCAGAGGTAATGGTACAAGAGTATATAGCAGACAGCTAAACCAGTACTGAAACATATCAGCAGATGTAATGGTACAAGAGTATATAGCAGACAGCTAAACCAGCACTGAAACATATCAGCAGAGGTAATGGTAGAGGAGTATATAGCAGACAGCTAAACCAGTACTGAAACATATCAGCAGAGGTAATGGTACAAGAGTATATAGCAGACAGCTAAACCAGTACTGAAACGTATCAGCAGAGGTAACGGTACAAGAGTATATAGCAGACAGCTAAACCAGCACTGAAACATATCAGCAGAGGTAATGGTACATGAGTATATAGCAGACAGCCAAACCAGTACTGAAACATATCAGCAGAGGTAATGGTAGAGGAGTATATAGCAGACAGCTAAACCAGTACTGAAACATATCAGCAGAGGTAATGGTACAAGAGCATATAGCAGACAGCTAAACCAGTACTGAAACGTATCAGCAGAGGTAATGGTACAGGAGTATATAGCAGACAGCTAAACCAGTACTGAAACGTATCAGCAGAAGTAATGGTACAAGAGTATATAGCAGACAGCTAAACCAGTACTGAAACATATCAGCAGAGGTAATGGTACAGGAGTATATAGCAGACAGCTAAACCAGTACTGAAACATATCAGCAGAGGTAATGGTAGAGGAGTATATAGCAGACAGCTAAACCAGTACTGAAACATATCAGCAGAGGTAATGGTACAAGAGTATATAGCAGACAGCTAAACCAGTACTGAAACATATCAGCAGAGGTAATGGTACAAGAGTATATAGCAGACAGCTAAACCAGTACTGAAACGTATCAGCAGAGGTAATGGTACAAGAGTATATAGCAGACAGCTAAACCAGTACTGAAACATATCAGCAGATGTAATGGTACAAGAGTATATAGCAGACAGCTAAACCAGCACTGAAACATATCAGCAGAGGTAATGGTACAAGAGTATATAGCAGACAGCTAAACCAGTACTGAAACATATCAGCAGAGGTAATGGTACAAGAGTATATAGCAGACAGCTAAACCACTACTGAAACATATCAGCAGAGGTAATGGTACACGAGTATATAGCAGACAGCTAAACCAGTACTGAAACATATCAGCAGAGGTAATGGTAGAGGAGTATATAGCAGACAGCTAAACCAGTACTGAAACATATCAGCAGAGGTAATGGTACAAGAGTATATAGCAGACAGCTAAACCAGTACTGAAACATATCAGCAGAGGTAATGGTAGAGGAGTATATAGCAGACAGCTAAACCAGTACTGAAACATATCAGCAGAGGTAATGGTACAAGAGTATATAGCAGACAGCTAAACCAGTACTGAAACAGATCAGCAGAGGTAATGGTACAAGAGTATATAGCAGACAGCTAAACCAGTACTGAAACGTATCAGCAGAGGTAATGGTACAAGAGTATATAGCAGACAGCTAAACCAGTACTGAAACATATCAGCAGATGTAATGGTACAAGAGTATATAGCAGACAGCTAAACCAGCACTGAAACATATCAGCAGAGGTAATGGTAGAGGAGTATATAGCAGACAGCTAAACCAGTACTGAAACATATCAGCAGAGGTAATGGTACAAGAGTATATAGCAGACAGCTAAACCAGTACTGAAACGTATCAGCAGAGGTAACGGTACAAGAGTATATAGCAGACAGCTAAACCAGCACTGAAACATATCAGCAGAGGTAATGGTACATGAGTATATAGCAGACAGCCAAACCAGTACTGAAACATATCAGCAGAGGTAATGGTAGAGGAGTATATAGCAGACAGCTAAACCAGTACTGAAACATATCAGCAGAGGTAATGGTACAAGAGTATATAGCAGACAGCTAAACCAGTACTGAAACGTATCAGCAGAGGTAACGGTACAAGAGTATATAGCAGACAGCTAAACCAGCACTGAAACAGATCAGCAGAGGTAATGGTACAAGAGTATATAGCAGACAGCTAAACCAGTACTGAAACATATCAGCAGAGGTAATGGTACAAGAGTATATAGCAGACAGCTAAACCAGTACTGAAACATATCAGCAGAGGTAATGGTACAAGAGTATATAGCAGACAGCTAAACCAAGTACTGAAACGTATCAGCAGAGGTAATGGTACAAGAGTATATAGCAGACAGCTAAACCAGCACTGAAACATATCAGCAGAGGTAATGGTACAAGAGTATATAGCAGACAGCTAAACCAGTACTGAAACATATCAGCAGAGGTAATGGTACAAGAGTATATAGCAGACAGCTAAACCAGTACTGAAACATATCAGCAGAGGTAATGGTACAAGAGTATATAGCAGACAGCTAAACCAAGTACTGAAACGTATCAGCAGAGGTAATGGTACAAGAGTATATAGCAGACAGCCAAACCAGCACTGAAACATATCAGCAGAGGTAATGGTACAGGAGTATATAGCAGACAGCTAAATCAGTACTGAAACATATCAGCAGAGGTAATGGTAGAGGAGTATAAGCTCGATCTATAAAGGGAGGTAGCAGATGAATCCCCACGACCGATTTACAGAGAGCCTTAGAATAGATTTCCCATAGGTGAAAACATGGTGTCATCAGGCAATACTCCCTTCACACCCCATAGACAAACACTGCAATTTGAGAGGAATTGGGCTTCAATATGCTTAGAAGTGCCTATCAAAGAAGAAAATCAGCACAACTTGCTTCACCACCTCCATGAGAGGCAACGTTTGTAAAACTGAGGTATGAGTGAGGTGGGAGGGGTATTTATAGGCATTTTGAAGTTTGGAAAACTTTGCCCCCTCCTGGTAGGAATGTACTGTATATCCCATATGTCACTAGCTCATGGACTCTTGCCATTTACATGAAATAAACATATTATTTGTGCAAAGTTTACATTGAGTTGATTAACAACACTCATGACTGTTATATCCAGCTAATAATGGGCTCACATGTTTTGGGCAGTCTCTCCTAGATGCAAAGTGTTGAAATGCCCTTGACGACTGGTAACATTTTAAGGGACACTGAAATTTTTTCTTTTGTGATTCAGATAGAGCATGCAATTTTAAGCAACTTTCTAATTTACTCCTATTATCAAATGCTCTTCATTCTCTTAGTATCTTTATTTGAAAGGCAAGAATGTAAGTTTAGATGCCGGCCCATTTTTGGTGAACAACCTGAGTTGTTCTTGCTGATTGGTGGATAAATTCACCCACCAATAAACAAGTGCTGTCCAGGGTCTAAACCAATAATTGGCTGGCTCCTTAGCTTAGATGCCTTCTTTTTCAAATAAAGATAGCAAGAGAGAACACAGAAAAAATTATAATAGGAGTAAATTAGAAAGTTGCTTAAAATTGCTGCTTTATATGAATCAAGAAAGAAAAAATTTGGGTTCAGTGTCCCTTTAAAACATGTGACCACATACATATTCAATACAAATTAGATTAAAGTTATATGAATAATTAAGAATGAATAATATTTCACATATAAATGTCACTCATAAACATGAATATTTAATATACTAAAATATTATATATTAAAGTCATAATTCATAATTATATAAATGTATTGTTCAAAACCATGAAGAAAAATATATTGATTTAATTATATAAAAGAGTCTGACAAAGAGGTAGTTTAAAAAAATAAATAACAATATAGGTGAATTAAGGCATAATAAATATGAAATAAAGGGATAAAAAATTTAAAAAGTTGGTGTATCTATGTGTGTGAGTGTTCATGTGTGTGCACATTGAGTGTGAGTGTAAGTGAGCAGGTGTATGTGTGTGTGTGCATGTGTTTGAGTTGAGTGCACGTTAGCATATGTATGTGTGTGAGTGTAAGTGAGCAGGTGTATGTATGTATGTGTGTGAGTGTGAGTAGATGTATGTATGTGTGTGAGTGTGAGTAGATGTATGTATGTATATGTGTGAGTGTAAGTAAGCAGATGTATGTATGTGTGTGAGTGTAAATGAGCAGGTGTATGTGTGTGAGTGTAAGTGAGCAGGTGTATGTATGTGTGTGAGTGTAAGTGAGCAGGTGTATGTATGTATGTGAGTGTAAGTGAGCAGATGTATGTATGTGTGTAAGTGAGCAGGTGTATGTATGTGTGTGAGTGTAAGTGATCAGGTGTATGTATGTGTGTGCATGTGAGTGTAAGTGAGCAGATGTATGTATGTGTGTGTGACAGACCCTTCTGTCAGGACTGAAGGAGTTAATTGTGTTTAGCTAAGAAACTAATTTCTAAAGACAGAGTTGCTGGCTCCAGCTATAATCTAATTAGTGCTAAGCATTTTATTGTTTGATCACCTCCAGAGAGAAAAACGCCTAAGTGATAAGAAGGGCCAAGAGTGTCTTGTGGTTGAAGTGTTTAAGTAATATAATTCTATTGTATCATGTCAAAAGGGCTTGTTCCCTCCATGTAATGTACAACAGTCTTTCAACCCCCATCTGGGGGGGGGGGGGGGTGTCAAACCTGTATAAATACTAGGCATCTAGCCTTTAATAAATGTCATTCTGTTTTAAACCTGAAAACTGGCTGGGTTGTGAATTGCTGATTCCCTATGCTGGACATTGTTCATCTGATATTAACCTTGGTACACTGTTGGTACGGTAACATTGGTGGCAGCGGCGGGATGAACCTTATCGCCCAGAAGAGCAACTACACAAGCCAGTAACCTCAGGAAGAGGGGGATTATTACAATACTGACTAAGATGGAAAAGAGAAAAGTAAATTTTGCTGCTTTTAAAAACTTCCTGGAAACAGAAGGAGAGATTGATGGGTACCTTGCGGATTTTGAGAGGCAATGTGCACTACACAAGGTACCCGCAGAGGACTGGGTCACGATATTATCTGGAAAATTATCCGGCCGGGCCAGAGAGGCTTTTCGGGCCATTCCAGATGAGGAAGTCAGGGATTATAATACTGTAAAAAAGGCTCTGCTCTCCAGGTATGCGGTTACACCGGAGGCATACCGGAGGCGGTTCAGAGACACTGTTAAATTAGCTGGAGATTCCTACCTTGAGTGGGCATGTAAGGTGCACCGCACAGCAGCTCATTGGATAGCGGGGTGCCAAGCCATATCTGGGGAAGAGGTGCTGCAGCTATTCCTGTTGGAACATTGCTTCGACAAGTTACCCGCAGGAGTTCGAGAGTGGGTTCGGGACCGTAAACCCTCCACCCTGCAGGAAGCGGCTCGCTTGGCAGATGAGTATACGGATGCCCGCAAACTGGACACTGCTACCACTAAGCCCCCTGCTAGAGTGGAGTACAGACCCCCAGTCACCCCAGCAGCTGCCAGTTACCAAACCCCGGCGCACCGCTATACCACACGGCCTCCGGCCACGAACTACCCTCAGAGAGCCCTGTTCAATTTGCGGTGCTATTCACAACCTATTCGGTGCTTTAGATGTAAGCAACTAGGGCACAAAAGACCAGAGTGTCCCCTAAACGCAGCGAACCAAGCGCAGTCCTGGAGAAGACCTGCCGGCGGAATCCCACGTAATCCTCAGCCTGCGGCCCGCTACGTAGAGGCGCAAGAATGCTGGAGCATCCTACATGAGGCAGACCTTGTGCAAGCTGCCCACCGGAATAACCGGCAACTGGTTAAAGTGAATGGGAAGAAGGTCAGTGGTCTACGGGATACTGGTGCTACCATGACCTTGCTTCAAAAGAACTTGGTGTCTGAGAAACAGTACACTGGAGACACTGTGGCTGTGAGGGTAGCAGGGGGCGATGTGTTCAGCCTACCTGTTGCCAGGGTACATTTGGATTGGGGAGTGGGCGCTAGACCTGTGAATGTGGGGGTCAAGAAGGACTTACCTGCTGATGTTCTTCTTGGAAATGACTTGGCCCCCCTTGTTTCTGCCTACGCTCCTATGGGTCCCGCTGATGTTAACTCTGTGACTACCCGTGCCCAGATCCATGCAGCAGAGACTGACCCACCTGCTGCTAAGCCCCAGGACGCTGAGCTCAGTAAATCTCTATCCGCTATTGATACGTGGAAGTCCCGTTACAATGCGCTGATGAAGGAGAAGAGGAGCGCAGAGGAAAAATCACGTTTAGAACGTGAATCTCTGCTAGACAAGCTGCACCGACAGACTGCAGAAAACACCAGCTTGAGAGTGGGACATGAAACCTTAAAGACAAACTTAGCGACACTTGAGGAGAAGCTGACGCTGGCTCATAGTGAGGTGCAGCAACTCAAGGGCACCGTATGTCAGTATGAAGGGATTGTGGATACCTATAAAGAGCAAGTACAGAAAACTCGTAAAGAAGCTGATGGGATTTTGAAGGACTGTTTGGCCCTGGTCTGGGCACTGAGGAATTTGAACCCTTGTTTGTATGGACAGGAATTCTCTCTCATAACGGGAATACAGATGGATTGTCCTGGCAAACTGACATGCCTACCACCTCCTAGTCCGGTCATCCCCAGGTTGACCCGCCAAAGGGTCAAGCCGGGTCTGCCGGAGTGTTCCACAAGGGGGGAGATATGTGACAGACCCTTCTGTCAGGACTGAAGGAGTTAATTGTGTTTAGCTAAGAAACTAATTTCTAAAGACAGAGTTGCTGGCTCCAGCTATAATCTAATTAGTGCTAAGCATTTTATTGTTTGATCACCTCCAGAGAGAAAAACGCCTAAGTGATAAGAAGGGCCAAGAGTGTCTTGTGGTTGAAGTGTTTAAGTAATATAATTCTATTGTATCATGTCAAAAGGGCTTGTTCCCTCCATGTAATGTACAACAGTCTTTCAACCCCCATCTGGGGGGGGGGGTGTCAAACCTGTATAAATACTAGGCATCTAGCCTTTAATAAATGTCATTCTGTTTTAAACCTGAAAACTGGCTGGGTTGTGAATTGCTGATTCCCTATGCTGGACATTGTTCATCTGATATTAACCTTGGTACACTGTTGGTACCGTAACAGTGTGTGAGTGTGCATGTGAGTGTAAGTGAGCAGATGTATGTATGTGTGTGAGTGTAAGTGAGCAGGTGTATGTATGTGTGTGAGTGTAAGTAAGCAGGTGTATGTATGTGAGTGTAAGTGAGCAGATGTATGTATGTGTGTAAGTGTAAGTGAGCAGATGTATGTATGTGTGTGAGTGTAAGTGATCAGGTGTATGTATGTGTGTGCATATGAGTGTAAGTGAGCAGATGTATGTATGTGTGTGAGTGTGCATGTGAGTGTAAGTGAGCAGATGTATGTATGTGTATGAGTGTACGTGAGCAGGTGTATGGGTGTGAGTGTAAGTGAGCAGGTGTATGTATGTGTGTGAGTGTGCATGTGAGTGTAAGTGAGCAAATGTATGTATGTGTGAGTGTGCATGTGAGTGTAAGTGAGCAGATGTATGTATGTGTGTGAGTGTAAGTGAGCAGGTGTATGTCTGTGTGTGAGTGTAAGTAAGCAGGTATATGTGTGTGAGTGTAAGTGAGCAGGTGTATGTATGTATGTGTGTGAGTGTAAGTGAGCAGGTGTATGTATGTGTGTGAGTGTGCATGTGAGTGTAAGTGAGCAAATGTATGTATGTTTGTGAGTGTGCATGTGAGTGTAAGTGAGTAGATGTATGTATGTGTGTGAGTGTAAGTGAGCAGGTGTATGTATGTGTGTGAGTGTAAGTAAGCAGGTGTATGTGTGTGAGTGTAAGTGAGCAGGTGTATGTATGTATGTGTGTGAGTGTGAGTAGATGTATGTATGTGTGTGAGTGTAAGTAAGCAGATGTATGTTTGTGTGTGAGTGTAAGTGAGCAGGTGTATGTATGTATGTGTGTGAGTGTAAGTGAGCAGATGTATGTATGTGTGTGAGTGTAAGTGAGCAGGTGTATGTATGTATGTATGTGTGTGAGTGTAAGTGAGCAGATGTATGTGTGTGAGTGTAAGTGAGCAGATGTATGTATGTGTGTGAGTGTAAGTGAGCAGGTGTATGTATGTGAGTGAGTGTAAGTGAGCAGATGTATGTATGTGTGTGAGTGTGCATTTGTATGTATTATGCATGTGTGTGATGTATGTACGTCAGCAGGTGTATGTATGTACTGTATGTGCGATTGCGACTGCGCATGTATGTTTGTATGTATGTGTGTGAGTGTAAGTGAGCAGGTGTATGTATGTGTGTGAGTGTAAGTGAGCAAGTGTATGTATATATGTGTGTGAGTGTAAGTGAGCAGGTGTATGTATGTGTGTGAGTGTAAATGAGCAGGTGTATGTATGTGTGTGAGTGTAAATGAGCAGGTGTATGTATGTGTGTGAGTGTAAGTGAGCAGGTGTATGTATGTGTGTGTGTGAGTGTAAGTGAGCAGGTGTATGTATGTATGTGTGTGAGTGTAAGTGAGCAGGTGTATGTATGTATGTGTGTGAGTGTAAGTGAGCAGATGTATGTATGTGTGTGAGTGTAAGTGAGAAGGTGTATGTATGTATATGAGTGTAAGTAAGCAGATGTATGTATGTATGTGAATGTAAGTAAGCAGGTGTATGTATGTGTGTGAGTGTGCATTTGTATGTATTATGCATGTGTGTGATGCATGTACGTCAGCAGGTGTATGTATATACTGTATGTGCGAGTGCGACTGCGCATGTATGTTTGTATGTATGTGTGTGAGTGTGCATGTGAGTGTAAGTGAGCAGATGTATGTATGTGTGTGAGTGTAAGTGAGCAGGTGTGTGAGTGTGCATGTGAGTGTAAGTGAGCAGGTGTGTGAGTGTGCATGTGAGTGTGCATGTGAGTGTAAGTGATCAGATGTATGTATGTGTGTGAGTGTAAGTGAGCAGGTGTATGTATGTGTGTGAGTGTGCATGTGAGTGTAAGTGAGCAGATGTATGTATGTGTGTGAGTGTAAGTGAGCAGGTGTATGTATGTGTGTAAGTGAGCAGGTGTATGTATGTGTGTGAGTGTAAGTGAGCAGGTGTATGTATGTGTGTGAGTGTGCATTTGTATGTATTATGCATGTGTGTGATGTATGTACGTCAGCAGGTGTATGTATGTACTGTATGTGCGATTGCGACTGCGCATGTATGTTTGTATGTATGTGTGTAAGTGTGCATGTGAGTGTAAGTGAGCAGATGTATGTATGTGTGTGAGTGTAAGTGAGCAGGTGTATGTATGTGTGTGAGTGTGCATGTGAGTGTAAGTGAGCAGATTTATGTATGTGTGTGAGTGTGCATGCATGTGAGTGTAAGTGAGCAGATGTATGTATGTGTGTGAGTGTAAGTGAGCAGGTGTATGTATGTATGTGTGTTAGTGTAAGTGAGCAGGTGTATGTATGTGTGTGAGTGTAAGTGAGCAGGTGTATGTATGTGTGTGAGTGTAAGTGAGCAGGTGTATGTATGTGTGTGAGTCTAAGTGAGCAGGTGTATGTATGTGTGTGAGTGTGCATTTGTATGTATTATGCATGTGTGTGATGTATGTACGTCAGCAGGTGTATGTATGTACTGTATGTGCGAGTGCGACTGTGCATGTATGTTTGTATGTATGTGTGTGAGTGTGCATGTGAGTGTAAGTGTGCGGTTGAATGTGTAAGTTTTATAAGTAAAATTGACAAACTAAATCCAGTGAAGGTCAACAAAGAAATCTAATACCTGAGGGAACTTATGCCCCTGATATGAATACGGTAGAGAACACTACAGAGCACACGATATACATTAACCATTACACTAAGTGCACAGTATAGATTGTAATGTAACGATCCGTACTCCTTGCATTTTTGCACTGGACTATTGTAACCCCGTACAAAGAGTTAAACGCACATGTAAAGTCTCACTCAGGAGCATCAGAGGTTCTAAGCAGAACATGGCGGCTGATTAACGGGTCATACAATTGCTGCTTTTCATTGGCTGACTAACTCAGGAACCGGTATACTCACTGCTCCCAAGCAGAATTCTACCTATGTGTTTAACCCCATTGGTAACTAGGGTCAGTAATGCAAATATTTATTTCTCTAATATATTAGAACACATAGAGATAGATTACAAGTGGCATGGTATATTGTGTGTTCGCGATTGTGAAAACTCCACTAGAGTTAAGCTTTTTGCGCTAGTCGGGTTGCACTTGTATTACAAGTTTTAAAAAAAACGTATTTTGTGCAAGCGGTAACCCGACTAGCACAAAAAATCTGAACATCCAATATCAGGTGCGCATTCACGTATTCCCTCATAGAAGTCAATGGCTGAAAAAAGTGTGGGGGGGGAATAACACCCGACTCTCTCACGCAAACAAGATCGCATTTTCGCAATTGCGCTTACCAAACATAAAAATATGAATATTTTTAATTCCAATCTTCTAGACATAACAGGATAGGTTCTATTTATTCATAATTGAATATTTCTACATATACCTGATGTTATTTTAACAAATATATATTTATACCTATATAGATGATTATATATAGGTATAGATATATACAAATATATCTAGAATTATCTATTTAAAAATACATATAATATATTCTGCTATGTGCAGAACATTAGAATATGAAATATTTGCAGTAAAGACACAGTTAAATATATATATATATATATATATATATATATATATATATACACACACATATATATATATATACAAATAACACCGGAGATCTCATATCTTTGAGCCCTTATAACCTTTTTGTGCAATATTTGTTTTCAATACATTTTATTAGATTGTGTTATTATGTGTGTAACTGTACTGTGTAATGTATATTTATTAGACAGTGTTATTATGAGTGTAACTGTACTGTGTAATGTATATTTATTAGACAGTGTTATTATGAGTGTAACTGTACTGTGTAATGTATATTTATTAGACATTGTTATTATGTGTGTAACTGTACTGTGTAATGTATATTTATTAGATAGTGTTAGTATGTGTGTAACTGTACTGTGTAATGTATATTTATTAGATAGTGTTATTATGAGTGTAACTGTACCGTGTAATGTATATTTATTAGATAGTGTTAGTATGTGTGTAACTGTACTGTGTAATGTATTGTTATTAGACAGTGTTATTATGTGTGTAACTGTACTGTGTAATGTATATTTATTAGACAGTGTTATTATGTGTGTAACTGTACTGTCTAATGTATATTTATTAGATAGTGTTATGTGTGTAACTGTACTGTGTAATGTATATTTATTAGATAGTGTTATGTGTGTAACTGTATTGTGTAATGTATATTTATTAGATAGTGTTAGTATGTGTGTAACTGTACTGTGTAATGCATATTTATTAGATAGTGTTATGTGTGTAACTGTATTGTGTAATGTATATTTATTAGATAGTGTTAGTATGTGTGTAACTGTACTGTGTAATGTATATTTATTAGATAGTGTGATTATGTGTGTACCTGTAGTGTGTAATGTATATTTATTAGATAGTGTTATTATGTGTGTACCTGTAGTGTGTAATGTATATTTATTAGATAGTGTTATTATAAGTGTAACGTACTGTGTAATGTATATTTATTAGATAGTGTTATTATGTGTGTAACTGTATTGTGTAATGTATATTTATTAGATAATGTTATTATGTGTGTAACTGTACTGTGTAATGTATATTTATTAGCTAGTGTTATTATAAGTCTCACTGTACTGTGTAATGTATATTTATTAGATGGTGTTATTATGTGTGTAAGTGCACTGTGTAATGTATATTTATTAGACAGTGTTATTATGTGTGTAACTGTACTGTCTAATGTATATTTATTAGATAGTGTTATTATAAGTGTAACTGTACTGTGTAATGTATATTTATTAGATAGTGTTATTATGTGTGTAACTGTACTGTGTAATGTATATTTATTAGACAGTGTTATTATGTGTGTAACTGTACTGTGTAATGTATATTTATTAGATAGTGTTATTATGTGTGTTACTGTACTGTGTAATGTATATTTATTAGATAGTGTTATTATGAGTGTAACTGTACTGTGTAATGTATATTTATTAGACAGTGTTATTATGTGTGTAACTGTACTGTGTAATGTATATTTATTAGACAGTGTTATTATGTGTGTTACTGTACTGTGTAATGTATATTTATTAGATAGTGTTATTATGTGTGTAACTGTACTGTGTAATGTATATTTATTAGATAGTGTTATTATGTGTGTAACTGTACTATGTAATGTATATTTATTAGATAGTGTTATTATGTGTGTAACTGTACTGTGTAATGTATATTTATTAGATGGTGTTATTATGAGTGTAACTGTACTGTGTAATGTATATTTATTATATAGTGTTATTATGTGTGTAACTGTACTGTGTAATGTATATTTATTAGATGGTGTTAATATGAGTGTAACTGTACTGTGTAATGTATATTTATTAGATAGTGTTATTATGTGTGTAACTGTACTGTGTAATGTATATTTATTATATAGTGTTATTATGTGTGTAACTGTACTGTGTAATGTATATTTATTAGATGGTGTTAATATGAGTGTAACTGTACTGTGTAATGTATATTTATTAGATAGTGTTATTATGTGTGTAACTGTACTGTGTAATGTATATTTATTAGATAGTGTTATTATGAGTGTAACTGTACTGTGTAATGTATATTTATTAGACAGTGTTATTATGAGTGTAACTGTACTGTGTAATGTATATTTATTAGATGGTGTTATTATGTGTGTAACTGTACTGTGTAATGTATATTTATTAGATGGTGTTATTATGTGTGTAACTGTACTGTGTAATGTATATTTATTAGATAGTGTTAGTATGTGTGTAACTGTACTGTGTAATGTATATTTATTAGATAGTGTTATTATGAGTGTAACTGTACCGTGTAATGTATATTTATTAGATAGTGTTAGTATGTGTGTAACTGTACTGTGTAATGTATATTTATTAGATAGTGTTATTATGAGTGTAACTGTACCGTGTAATGTATATTTATTAGATAGTGTTAGTATGTGTGTATATATATACAAATAACACCGGAGATCTCATATCTTTGAGCCCTTATAACCTTTTTGTGCAATATTTGTTTTCAATACATTTTATTAGATTGTGTTATTATGTGTGTAACTGTACTGTGTAATGTATATTTATTAGACAGTGTTATTATGAGTGTAACTGTACTGTGTAATGTATATTTATTAGACAGTGTTATTATGAGTGTAACTGTACTGTGTAATGTATATTTATTAGACATTGTTATTATGTGTGTAACTGTACTGTGTAATGTATATTTATTAGATAGTGTTAGTATGTGTGTAACTGTACTGTGTAATGTATATTTATTAGATAGTGTTATTATGAGTGTAACTGTACCGTGTAATGTATATTTATTAGATAGTGTTAGTATGTGTGTAACTGTACTGTGTAATGTATTGTTATTAGACAGTGTTATTATGTGTGTAACTGTACTGTGTAATGTATATTTATTAGACAGTGTTATTATGTGTGTAACTGTACTGTGTAATGTATATTTATTAGATAGTGTTATGTGTGTAACTGTACTGTGTAATGTATATTTATTAGATAGTGTGATTATGTGTGTACCTGTAGTGTGTAATGTATATTTATTAGATAGTGTTATTATGTGTGTACCTGTAGTGTGTAATGTATATTTATTAGATAGTGTTATTATAAGTGTAACGTACTGTGTAATGTATATTTATTAGATAGTGTTATTATGTGTGTAACTGTATTGTGTAATGTATATTTATTAGATAATGTTATTATGTGTGTAACTGTACTGTGTAATGTATATTTATTAGCTAGTGTTATTATAAGTCTCACTGTACTGTGTAATGTATATTTAATAGATGGTGTTATTATGTGTGTAACTGTACTGTGTAATGTATATTTATTAGATAGTGTTATTATGAGTGTAACTGTACCGTGTAATGTATATTTATTAGATAGTGTTAGTATGTGTGTAACTGTACTGTGTAATGTATTGTTATTAGACAGTGTTATTATGTGTGTAACTGTACTGTGTAATGTATATTTATTAGACAGTGTTATTATGTGTGTAACTGTACTGTGTAATGTATATTTATTAGATAGTGTTATGTGTGTAACTGTACTGTGTAATGTATATTTATTAGACAGTGTTATTATGAGTGTAACTGTACTGTGTAATGTATATTTATTAGACAGTGTTATTATGAGTGTAACTGTACTGTGTAATGTATATTTATTAGACATTGTTATTATGTGTGTAACTGTACTGTGTAATGTATATTTATTAGATAGTGTTAGTATGTGTGTAACTGTACTGTGTAATGTATATTTATTAGATAGTGTTATTATGAGTGTAACTGTACCGTGTAATGTATATTTATTAGATAGTGTTAGTATGTGTGTAACTGTACTGTGTAATGTATTGTTATTAGACAGTGTTATTATGTGTGTAACTGTACTGTGTAATGTATATTTATTAGACAGTGTTATTATGTGTGTAACTGTACTGTGTAATGTATATTTATTAGATAGTGTTATGTGTGTAACTGTACTGTGTAATGTATATTTATTAGATAGTGTGATTATGTGTGTACCTGTAGTGTGTAATGTATATTTATTAGATAGTGTTATTATGTGTGTACCTGTAGTGTGTAATGTATATTTATTAGATAGTGTTATTATAAGTGTAACGTACTGTGTAATGTATATTTATTAGATAGTGTTATTATGTGTGTAACTGTATTGTGTAATCAATAGGATTACAGTACTTAAGATAACAAGTTTACAAGTTCATCTTATCAATTAGCAGTCTGGCTCCAGAGGTGATTAGACAATAGTTTCTAAAAGCTGAAAAAAAAGAGTTAACTCTTTATGAAATGATACTTGTTACGGTTTTCTTGGAGCCCTTCTTAGGCGCTGGCTTGCTGGTTCAGGCATTGCTGCTGGGAAATAAGCTCTTCACAACAAAATAACTAATGCTTCTGTAACAATTAGATAGTGTTAGTATGTGTGTAACTGTACTGTGTAATGTATATTTATTAGATAGTGTTATTATGAGTGTAACTGTACCGTGTAATGTATATTTATTAGATAGTGTTAGTATGTGTGTAACTGTACTGTGTAATGTATATTTATTAGATAGTGTTATTATGAGTGTAACTGTACCGTGTAATGTATATTTATTAGATAGTGTTAGTATGTGTGTATATATATACAAATAACACCGGAGATCTCATATCTTTGAGCCCTTATAACCTTTTTGTGCAATATTTGTTTTCAATACATTTTATTAGATTGTGTTATTATGTGTGTAACTGTACTGTGTAATGTATATTTATTAGACAGTGTTATTATGAGTGTAACTGTACTGTGTAATGTATATTTATTAGACAGTGTTATTATGAGTGTAACTGTACTGTGTAATGTATATTTATTAGACATTGTTATTATGTGTGTAACTGTACTGTGTAATGTATATTTATTAGATAGTGTTAGTATGTGTGTAACTGTACTGTGTAATGTATATTTATTAGATAGTGTTATTATGAGTGTAACTGTACCGTGTAATGTATATTTATTAGATAGTGTTAGTATGTGTGTAACTGTACTGTGTAATGTATTGTTATTAGACAGTGTTATTATGTGTGTAACTGTACTGTGTAATGTATATTTATTAGACAGTGTTATTATGTGTGTAACTGTACTGTGTAATGTATATTTATTAGATAGTGTTATGTGTGTAACTGTACTGTGTAATGTATATTTATTAGATAGTGTGATTATGTGTGTACCTGTAGTGTGTAATGTATATTTATTAGATAGTGTTATTATGTGTGTACCTGTAGTGTGTAATGTATATTTATTAGATAGTGTTATTATAAGTGTAACGTACTGTGTAATGTATATTTATTAGATAGTGTTATTATGTGTGTAACTGTATTGTGTAATGTATATTTATTAGATAATGTTATTATGTGTGTAACTGTACTGTGTAATGTATATTTATTAGCTAGTGTTATTATAAGTCTCACTGTACTGTGTAATGTATATTTAATAGATGGTGTTATTATGTGTGTAAGTGCACTGTGTAATGTATATTTATTAGACAGTGTTATTATGTGTGTAACTGTACTGTCTAATGTATATTTATTAGATAGTGTTATTATAAGTGTAACTGTACTGTGTAATGTATATTTATTAGATAGTGTTATTATGTGTGTAACTGTACTGTGTAATGTATATTTATTAGACAGTGTTATTATGTGTGTAACTGTACTGTGTAATGTATATTTATTAGATAGTGTTATTATGTGTGTTACTGTACTGTGTAATGTATATTTATTAGATAGTGTTATTATGAGTGTAACTGTACTGTGTAATGTATATTTATTAGACAGTGTTATTATGTGTGTAACTGTACTGTGTAATGTATATTTATTAGACAGTGTTATTATGTGTGTTACTGTACTGTGTAATGTATATTTATTAGATAGTGTTATTATGAGTGTAACTGTACTGTGTAATGTATATTTATTAGATAGTGTTATTATGTGTGTAACTGTACTATGTAATGTATATTTATTAGATAGTGTTATTATGTGTGTAACTGTACTGTGTAATGTATATTTATTAGATGGTGTTATTATGAGTGTAACTGTACTGTGTAATGTATATTTATTATATAGTGTTATTATGTGTGTAACTGTACTGTGTAATGTATATTTATTAGATGGTGTTAATATGAGTGTAACTGTACTGTGTAATGTATATTTATTAGATAGTGTTATTATGTGTGTAACTGTACTGTGTAATGTATATTTATTATATAGTGTTATTATGTGTGTAACTGTACTGTGTAATGTATATTTATTAGATGGTGTTAATATGAGTGTAACTGTACTGTGTAATGTATATTTATTAGATAGTGTTATTATGTGTGTAACTGTACTGTGTAATGTATATTTATTAGATAGTGTTATTATGAGTGTAACTGTACTGTGTAATGTATATTTATTAGACAGTGTTATTATGAGTGTAACTGTACTGTGTAATGTATATTTATTAGATGGTGTTATTATGTGTGTAACTGTACTGTGTAATGTATATTTATTAGATGGTGTTATTATGTGTGTAACTGTACTGTGTAATGTATATTTATTAGATAGTGTTAGTATGTGTGTAACTGTACTGTGTAATGTATATTTATTAGATAGTGTTATTATGAGTGTAACTGTACCGTGTAATGTATATTTATTAGATAGTGTTAGTATGTGTGTAACTGTACTGTGTAATGTATATTTATTAGATAGTGTTATTATGAGTGTAACTGTACCGTGTAATGTATATTTATTAGATAGTGTTAGTATGTGTGTATATATATACAAATAACACCGGAGATCTCATATCTTTGAGCCCTTATAACCTTTTTGTGCAATATTTGTTTTCAATACATTTTATTAGATTGTGTTATTATGTGTGTAACTGTACTGTGTAATGTATATTTATTAGACAGTGTTATTATGAGTGTAACTGTACTGTGTAATGTATATTTATTAGACAGTGTTATTATGAGTGTAACTGTACTGTGTAATGTATATTTATTAGACATTGTTATTATGTGTGTAACTGTACTGTGTAATGTATATTTATTAGATAGTGTTAGTATGTGTGTAACTGTACTGTGTAATGTATATTTATTAGATAGTGTTATTATGAGTGTAACTGTACCGTGTAATGTATATTTATTAGATAGTGTTAGTATGTGTGTAACTGTACTGTGTAATGTATTGTTATTAGACAGTGTTATTATGTGTGTAACTGTACTGTGTAATGTATATTTATTAGACAGTGTTATTATGTGTGTAACTGTACTGTGTAATGTATATTTATTAGATAGTGTTATGTGTGTAACTGTACTGTGTAATGTATATTTATTAGATAGTGTTATGTGTGTAACTGTATTGTGTAATGTATATTTATTAGATAGTGTTAGTATGTGTGTAACTGTACTGTGTAATGCATATTTATTAGATAGTGTTATGTGTGTAACTGTATTGTGTAATGTATATTTATTAGATAGTGTTAGTATGTGTGTAACTGTACTGTGTAATGTATATTTATTAGATAGTGTGATTATGTGTGTACCTGTAGTGTGTAATGTATATTTATTAGATAGTGTTATTATGTGTGTACCTGTAGTGTGTAATGTATATTTATTAGATAGTGTTATTATAAGTGTAACGTACTGTGTAATGTATATTTATTAGATAGTGTTATTATGTGTGTAACTGTATTGTGTAATGTATATTTATTAGATAATGTTATTATGTGTGTAACTGTACTGTGTAATGTATATTTATTAGCTAGTGTTATTATAAGTCTCACTGTACTGTGTAATGTATATTTATTAGATGGTGTTATTATGTGTGTAACTGCACTGTGTAATGTATATTTATTAGACAGTGTTATTATGTGTGTAACTGTACTGTCTAATGTATATTTATTAGATAGTGTTATTATAAGTGTAACTGTACTGTGTAATGTATATTTATTAGATAGTGTTATTATGTGTGTAACTGTACTGTGTAATGTATATTTATTAGACAGTGTTATTATGTGTGTAACTGTACTGTGTAATGTATATTTATTAGATAGTGTTATTATGTGTGTTACTGTACTGTGTAATGTATTGTTATTAGACAGTGTTATTATGAGTGTAACTGTACTGTGTAATGTATATTTATTAGATAGTGTTATTATGAGTGTAACTGTACTGTGTAATGTATATTTATTAGATAGTGTTATTATGTGTGTAACTGTACTATGTAATGTATATTTATTAGATAGTGTTATTATGTGTGTAACTGTACTGTGTAATGTATATTTATTAGATGGTGTTATTATGAGTGTAACTGTACTGTGTAATGTATATTTATTATATAGTGTTATTATGTGTGTAACTGTACTGTGTAATGTATATTTATTAGATGGTGTTAATATGAGTGTAACTGTACTGTGTAATGTATATTTATTAGATAGTGTTATTATGTGTGTAACTGTACTGTGTAATGTATATTTATTATATAGTGTTATTATGTGTGTAACTGTACTGTGTAATGTATATTTATTAGATGGTGTTAATATGAGTGTAACTGTACTGTGTAATGTATATTTATTAGATAGTGTTATTATGTGTGTAACTGTACTGTGTAATGTATATTTATTAGATAGTGTTATTATGAGTGTAACTGTACTGTGTAATGTATATTTATTAGACAGTGTTATTATGAGTGTAACTGTACTGTGTAATGTATATTTATTAGATGGTGTTATTATGTGTGTAACTGTACTGTGTAATGTATATTTATTAGATGGTGTTATTATGTGTGTAACTGTACTGTGTAATGTATATTTATTATATAGTGTTATTATGTGTGTAACTGTACTGTGTAATGTATATTTATTAGATAGTGTTATTATGAGTGTAACTGTACTGTGTAATGTATATTTATTAGATGGTGTTATTATGTGTGTAACTGTACTGTGTAATGTATATTTATTAGATGGTGTTATTATGTGTGTAACTGTACTGTGTAATGTATATTTATTAGATAGTGTTATTATGAGTGTAACTGTACTGTGTAATGTATATTTATTAGACAGTGTTAATATGAGTGTAACTGTACTGTGTAATGTATATTTATTAGATGGTGTTATGTGTGTAACAGTACTTTGTAATGTATTTTTGATGTGTTTTGTGCAACTTTTTGGTTTCGAATAACAGTTAACCACAGCTCTGAGATCGAAGTAATAACTAAAACGTAAATCATGATTGCGCTAGTGCAATCTCGATTTTGCTCAACTTATATCAGCGCAATTGAAAATGCTTGCAAATCACAATATCGCTTGCGCAAAAACGTTTGAGCCTTACTTGTAATTCAGCCCATAATGTATTAGAATGTCCATTTAAACGTTTTAACATGTTACTATGCATCATTAATAAAATAAAAAAGTGACAAATAAAAAGCTAACGCGGTTGCTCATTTTCGTAGGGACATTTATCGTATATTTTACATGAAAACCCAAGAAAATATTCTATAGCAAGGAATGTGCCACCAAGTGTAACAGCACAGATCCCAGATGTCTCGCAAGAAGCAATTTTTCTTGGTTTTTACTCCTCTGTATTAAAGGCGACAAGAATTAATCTAAAGCTTTCAGCCCCTAATAAGTCTTGTTCGCTTTTATAAAGCTGAGAGGTCAAAATAATTACTGCTCAGAAAAGTCTAAATAGGAGACAAATATACAGAAATCCATCACTTAGGAGAGAGATAGACCGGAGCGCACGCAGGATGCACAAACCCTAATATCTCAGCTTATTTGCTGTACAGAGAAGAAAGGAAGCAAGAGAGAGATGGAAACGTCCTATATTGATATGTGTCATAAATCCTTTTTAGTGTTACATTAACCCCTTGCCTGCCACAGAGGGCTAAGGATTTATAGGAAAAATATCAGGAGTTAAAGGGACATTATTTCTCTATGCATAAGAAAGAGCAGTAATTGTAAATGTTACATTATTTTCTCTATGGTGAAAAGGTTCAGTTGCAGCTGATTCTATTTAAATTGAAACTTTTACATGAAAAAATATTTGTGGGACAGGGGGTCTGTACTAGAGGGGCAGGGGGTCTGTACTAGAGGGACACAGGGGGTCTGCACTAGAGGGACACAGGGGGTCTGCACTAGAGGGACACAGGGGGTCTGTATTAGAGGGGCAGGGGGTCTGTACTAGAAAGGCAGGGGGGCTGTACTAGAGGGGCAGGGGGTCTGTACTAGAGGGGCAGTGGTCTGTACTAGAGGGGCAGGGGGTCTGTACTAGAGGGGCAGGGGGTCTGTACTAGAGGGGCAGGGGGTCTGTACTAGAGGGACAGGGGGTCTGTACTAGAGGCACAGGGGGTCTGTACTAGAGGGACAGGGGGTCTGTACTAGAGAGACAGGGGGTCTGTACTAGAGGCACAGGGGTCTGCACTAGAGGGGCAGGGGGTCTGTACTAGAGGGACACAGGGGTTCTGTACTAGAGGGACACAGGGGGTCTGTACTAGAGGGGCAGGGGGTCTGTACTAGAGGGACACAGGGGGTCTGTACTAGAGGGACAGGGGTTCTGTACTAGAGGGACAGGGGTTCTGTACTAGAGGGACAGGGGGTCTGCACTAGAGGGACAGGGGGTCTGCACTAGAGGGACAGGGGGTCTGCACTAGAGGGACAGGAGGTCTGTACTAGAGGGACAGGAGGTCTGTACTAGAGGGACAGGAGGTCTGTACTAGAGGGACAGGAGGTCTGTACTAGAGGGACAGGAGGTCTGTACTAGAGGGACAGGAGGTCTGTACTAGAGAGACAGGGGGTTTGTACTAGAGGGGCAGGGGGTCTGTATTAGAGGGACAGGGGGTCTGTATTAGAGGGTCAGGGGGTCTGTACTAGAGGCACAGGGGGGTCTGCACTAGAGGCACAGGGGGGTCTGTACTAGAGGCACGGGGGGTCTGTACTAGAGGGACAGGGGGTCTGTGCTAGAGGGACAGGGGGTCTGTACTAGAGACGGGTCTGTGCTAGAGGGACCGGGGATCTGTGCTAGAGGGTGTGTGCTAAGGGGTCTGTGCTATAGGGGTAGGGGTCTCTGCTACAGAGGCAGGGGCTGTGCTATACTGGTGGGGTCTTTGCTATAGAGGCAGGGGTCTGTAATAGGTGGGCTGTGCTATAGCGGTAGGGGTCTTTGCTACAGAAGCAGAGGCTGTGCTATAGGGGTGGGGTCTTTGCTACAGAGGCAGGGGGCTGTGATAGGGAGTCTGTACTATAGGGGCGTCTTTGCTACAGAGGCAGGGGGCTGTGATAGGGGGTCTGTGCTGTCAGTGGTCTTTGCTACTGTACTAGGGGGGCTGTTCTATAGGGGTAAGGGTTCTTTGCTACAGAGACAGGGGGCTGTGCTAGAGGGGTAGGGGGTCTTTGCTACAGAGGCAGGGGGCAGTGCTAAAGGATCTGTGCTATAGGGGTAGGGGGTCTGTGCTATAGAGGTAGGGATCTTTGCTACAGAGGCAGGGGCTGTTATAGGTAGTCTGTGCTATGGGGTAGGGGGTCTTTACTACAGAGGCCAGGGCTGTGCTAGGGGGTCTGTTCTATAGGGGTAGGGGTCTTTGCTACAGAGGCAGGGGGCTGTGGTGACATCTTTATGAAGATTACTCTTGTACCAAGAAATAAATGACCAGTTCTAATTTGATCAGTGATTTACTAAGAAGTGTTTATGGTGTATTTTGGAGGTTCTGTACAATTTATGTTAACGCTGTTGTACTTTGAAGGTTATTCTGGTAGCAAACCAGTTATTGGATAAAAATTAAATAGATAATTCCAAATCAGTAGATGAGAAATGTAAGTTATTGTGGTCGGGAAGAGGTTAAATTGAGCCACTCTCCCTCTCGGCCACACGAGTGGGTAAAGAAAGAGATTAATCAGGATTATTACAAATACAATAATCTGAATACAAAGTACATTCTGCAGCTGCAAATAAATCAGACATGAAGTTTCCTTTGCATTAAGTATCTGGCCAGATAAACATTTTAATGACCTGATTTTGCACGGATCATTGAGTAAGATCTGCGCTCCCATAATACGAGCGATTCGCAGGCGCGAGAGCTTATCAATCTTAAAGTCACGCATAATGCAGTTTACAAACTGTACAAGAAATATCCTCTGTACAAACCCCTGAGATACATTCATTACAATACAGCATCTGCCACTTAAAGCAAACGCAGTCAAATAGACAGAACAGGACTGTCAGAGCCTGTCCTGATAATGTACAGACCCTCAAGGTCGCACCCTGTAACAATGATCAGAGACTACTTTACTATAACAAACATAACTATTATCCTTTTCTATTGGATGATTAGAATTAAAATTTTAAAAAGTTCTTGCTATTGGCTGATTACAATTCCAATAGGGATTGCCTGATTTGAAATCGGCCAATCGGAAGAAAGTGGTACCCCTATATATTGGGGTTCCAGGCTTCTTGGTTTCAGTGTGTGGCACAGATCGCATGAAGACCAGGGCTCCACAAATAGAGCCAAAAAAAAGAAGCAGAGTGCAGGCAGCAGAAGAGGCCGCTGAAGTCTGCCTCCGTGAAGATGGGCTCCTGGATGAAGAAGGGCCCCGCCGGTGATTAAGATTGCGGAGTGGAAGTGGTGAAAGAGGCTGCTGAAGTCTGCCTCCGCAGCAGCAAAGATTGACCCCCGGTGCCTGGGCCCGACGAAGGATCAAGAGGAGACAGAGTCCCCATCAACTGTGAGTAACACTTGAGGGGTTAGTTAGGGCTTTTTTTTGGGTTAGGCTTTGTCATTTTTAAATTTATTTTGTAGCCTAAGTTTTTAAAGTTAGAATTTTTTTATTTTGGGGGTCGGGTTACCTTATTATAGGTGGGGGGCTTTGTAAATTTTTTATTTTTTATACAAAAGAGTTGAGGACAATGGCCTCCAAAAGTCACTTTTAAGGGCTATTGTAATTTTTGAATTAGGGTTTAGGGGTAATTTTTATTTTGGGGGGTTATTTTATGGGGCATGTAGTTCAGTGTTAGGTATAATTTTTTTTATTTTGGATAATGTATTTTTTATTTTCTGTAACTTAGTGGGGTTAGTTTAGAAGGGGGTTTAGTTTAGAGGGTGGTTAATTTAGAGGGTGGCTTAGTTGTTAGTGTAGTTCTAGTTTGCATTGGGAGACGGCGGTTTCGGATTTAATCTCCTAACCAGCCCCCATGCCTTTATGGGGGTTGATTAGGTGATTATTGATGGTTAACATTTATTAGGCCTTAATTAACTATCCACCCCTCATACCTGCATGGGGGTTGATTAGGTGATTAGGTTAGGGCAGCTTAGGGGTTAATAGTGCATTTATCTACAATTTTTAAAACATTATGCATTGATGCATATTCTTTTAACTACTGTATATAAATTATTATATACTGTATTTATGTCATAGTAATCAGAATCATTAAAGTATATATTTATATAACAGGCATGCAGTTATGAATACCTATAATATTAATTATACTGTATTTAATTAGAAATAATAAACACAACAAGCAACATTAATCGTATTTTAATTAATATGCAAATATTTAAACATTATGCATTGTACATAACAATGCATCATTTAAATATTGAATATTTATGTTTTAGGCTGTAGCTTACAAACAGGTAAATTACGAGTTATGCACGCTATAGGGAATTTAACGAACGCAACAAAAGTTGCGTTAGTTCACCCTCTATAGTGCAGCCATTACAAGTTTTGAAACAGCCGGCTTTTGCGTGTGATATGGTTGCGTTGAGCTCCATTACGCACAAAATACAAGCGCTGTTTTGATGTGCTCGTGCACGCTTTCCCCATAGACATCAATTTGGAGAGCGGGTTAGAAAAAAACTAACACCTGCGATCACAGAATGAAAAGCTCAATAACGCAGCCCCATTGATGTCTATAGGGGAAAAAAGTAATGTTTAAACCTAACACCCTAACATAAACCCCTAGTCTAAACACCCCTAATCTGCCACCCCGACACCTACATAATGTTATTAACCACTAATCTGCCGCTCCCGACATCGCCGCCACCTAAATAAATCTATTAACCCCTAATCTGCCGCTCTCGATATCGCCTCTATACTAAAGTTATTAACCCCTATTCCCTCGCACCCCAACATGCCCACACTATAATAAATCTATTAACCCCTATTCCGCCGCTCCCCGACATCGCCACCACTAAATAAAGCTATTAACCCCTAAACTTCTGACCTCCCACATCACTACCACTAAATAAACCTATTAACCCCTAAACCGCAAGCCCCCCACATCGCAACAACCTAAATTAAACTATTAACCCCTAAACCTAACTGTAACCCTAACCTGTCCCTAACCCTAAACCTAACCCTAACACCCTCTAACTTTAACATAACTAAAATAGAGCTAAATTAAAGTTACAATTATTAACTAAATAATACCTATTTAAAACTAAATACATACTTACCTGTGAAATAAAACCTAAGCTAGCTACTATATAACTAATAGTTATATTGTAGCTAGCTTAGGTTTTATTTTTATTTCACAGGTAAGTATGTATTTATTTTATCTAGGTAGACTAGTTAATAGTAAATAGTTATTAACTATTTACTAACTACCTAGTTAAAATAAATACAAACTTACCTGTGAAATAAAACCTAACCTGTCTTACACTAACACCTAACTTTACAAAAAATAAAAAACACTAAAATTACAAAAAATAAAAAAAACTACCATTACAAAAAATAACAAACGAAATTATACAAAATAATAAAAATTATTCCTATTCTAATACCCTTTTAAAAAAATAAAAAACCCACCCCAAAATAAAAAACCCTAATCTATAATAAACTATCAAGGGCCCTTAAAAGGGTCTTTTTTGTGGGCCCTTAAAAGGGCATTTTGTAGGGCATTGCCCTAAAGATAACAGCTCTTTTCCTACAAAAGAAAAACAAACACCCCTAACAGTATACAAACCCCCACCCCCCAAACACACAAAATACAAATAAAGTAAAACCTAATCTACCCATTGCCCTAAAAAGGGTATTTGTATGGGCATGGCCCTTAAAAGGGCATTCAGCTCTTTTTCCTGCCCTTAAAGGGGCATTCAGCTCTTTTATGAAATGCCCAACCCCTAATCTACAATTAAAAACCCACCCCAAAAGGAAAAAAAAAAACATTACACAAAATAACAAATGAATTATTCAAAATAATAAAAATTATTCCTATTCTAATACCCATTTGTAAAAAAAACACCCCAAAATAAAAGAAACCTAATCTAGAATAAACTACCAATAGCCCTTAAAAGGGCCTATTATAGGGCATTGCCCTAAAGAAATCAGCTCTTTTTCTGAAATCAATACAAAGACCCACTAACATTACAACCCCCCCCCCCAAACCCACAAAATAAAAAAAAAACTATTTAAAAAACCTAATCTACCCATTGCACTGAAAAGGGCATTTGTATGGGCATTGCCCTGAAAAGGGCATTCAGCTTTTTTTGCTGCCCATAAAAGGGGATTCAGCTCTTTTAAGAGTGCCCACCCTAATCTAAAAAAAAAAAAACACCAAAAAACCTTAAAAAAAACTAACACTAACCCCTCTTTAGGTACTCACAGTTCTTCGTCCAGGCGGCTCCATCTTCATCCATCACGGGACCGGAATCTTCTTTATCCCTGCAGAGCGGCGATGCAGGGAGGCAGAGGTCCAGGCGATAACATTGTATCAGAGCTCAGTGTTTATACTACAATGACACAAACTCACATCTGTTGATAACAATGTATCAGAGCTCAGTGTTTATACTACAATGACACAAAACACACATCTGTGGATAATAATGTATCAGAGCACAGTGTTTATACTACAATGACACAAACACACATCTGTGGATAACATTGTATCAGAGCTCAGTGTTTATACTACAATGACACAAACACACATCTGTAGATAACATTGTATCAGAGCTCAGTGTTTATACTACAATGACACAAACACACATCTGTAGATAACAATGTATCAGAGATCAGTGTTTATACTACAATGACACAAACACACATCTGTGGATAACATTGTATCAGAGCTCAGTGTTTATACTACAATGACACAAACACACATCTGTAGATAACAATGTATCAGAGCTCAGTGTTTATACTACAATGACACAAACACACATCTGTGGATAACATTGCATCAGAGCTCAGTGTTTATACTACAATGACACAAACACACATCTGCAGATAACAATGTATCAGAGCTCAGTGTTTATACTACAATCACACAAACACACATCTGTAGATAACAATGTATCAGAGCTCAGTGTTTATACTACAATGACACAAACACACATCTGTGGATAACATTGCATCAGAGCTCAGTGTTTATACTACAATCACACAAACACACATCTGTAGATAACAATGTATCAGAGCTCAGTGTTTATACTACAATGACACACACACATCTGTAGATAACAATGTATCAGAGCTCAGTGTTTATACTACAATCACACAAACACACATCTGTAGATAACAATGTATCAGAGCTCAGTGTTTATACTACAATGACACACACACATCTGTAGATAACATTGTATCAGAGCTCAGTGTTTATACTACAATGACACAAACACACATCTGTAGATAACAATGTATGAGAGCTCAGTGTTTATACTACAATGACACAAACACACATCTGTAGATAACAATGTATGAGAGCTCAGTGTTTATACTACAATGACACAAACACACATCTGTAGATAACAATGTATCAGAGCTCAGTGTTTATACTACAATGACACAAACACACATCTGTGGATAACATTGCATCAGAGCTCAGTGTTTATACTACAATCACACAAACACACATCTGTAGATAACAATGTATCAG
This sequence comes from Bombina bombina, assembly GCF_027579735.1. Lineage (NCBI taxonomy): Eukaryota > Metazoa > Chordata > Amphibia > Anura > Bombinatoridae > Bombina > Bombina bombina. The sequence goes on from NC_069508.1 coordinate 15,543,618, forward strand.
AGCTCAGTGTTTATACTACAATGACACACACACATCTGTAGATAACATTGTATCAGAGCTCAGTGTTTATACTACAATGACACAAACACACATCTGTAGATAACAATGTATGAGAGCTCAGTGTTTATACTACAATGACACAAACACACATCTGTAGATAACAATGTATGAGAGCTCAGTGTTTATACTACAATGACACAAACACACATCTGTGGATAATAATGTATCAGAGCTCAGTGTTTATACTACAATGACACAAACACACATCTGTAGATAACAATGTATCAGGCGCTCAGCATTTATACCACAACACACACATTTTGGGATATGACAGGGATAGGTGCAGACACTTGACCTGTTGAAGGATTTACAGGACTTTCTCTTAAAGCATGGTTTGCCTGTTAAAGACAGATGTTTGACTGGTACATACTTTAAGTGAATGACAGTAATTGCAAAGAATAACAAACATGTGGGCACTGTATAACCATCTGCAGCCTGGCCAGACTCAGGCCAGGAACAGCCGATGAGAAGCAGCCTAATTGGAATCAACACGTTCTTATAAACAGTCATTATGCAAAAATTAAGATGATGGGGTGGGTGTGAGAGCCTGTAGTGTGTGGTGAATTAACTGTTTCACTGACAAAGGAAACAATAATAGGTCACCTAAATGCCATCTATCTGCAGTGTGTGTGTGTAACGTTACAGTGTAAGCAGTATTACTGTCATGTAATTGCAGTGTGTGTGTAACATTACAGTGTAAGCAGTATTACCGTCATGTATCTGCAGTGTGTGTAACATTACAGTGTAAGTAGTATTACCGTCATGTATCTGCAGTGTGTGTAACATTACAGTATAAGTAGTATTACCGTCATGTATCTGCAGTGTGTGTAACATTACAGTGTAAGTAGTATTACCGTCATGTATCTGCAGTGTGTGTAACATTACAGTGTAAGTAGTATTACTGTCATGTATCTGCAGTGTGTGTAACAATACAGTGTAAGCTGTATTACCGTCATGTATCTGCAGTGTGTGTGTAACATTACAGTGTAAGCAGTATTACCGTCATGTATCTGCAGGGAGTGTAACATTACAGTGTAAGCAGTATTACTGTCATGTATCTGCAGTGTGTGTAACATTACAGTGTAAGTAGTATTACCGTCATGTATCTGCAGTGTGTGTAACAATACAGTGTAAGCTGTATTACCGTCATGTATCTGCAGTGTGTGTAACAATACAGTGTAAGCAGTATTACTGTCATGTATCTGCAGTTTGTGTAACATTACAGTGTAAGTAGTATTACCGTCATGTATCTGCAGTGTGTGTAACAATACAGTGTAAGCTGTATTACCGTCATGTATCTGCAGTGTGTGTAACAATACAGTGTAAGCAGTATTACTGTCATGTATCTGCAGTGTGTGTAACATTACAGTGTAAGCTGTATTACCGTCATGTATCTGCAGTGTGTGTAACAATACAGTGTAAGCAGTATTACTGTCACGTATCTGCAGTGTGTGTGTAACATTACAGTGTAAGCAGTATTACTGTCATGTATCTGCAGTGTGTGTGTAACATTACAGTGTAAGCAGTATTACTGTCATGTATCTGCAGTGTGTGTGTAACATTACAGTGTAAGCAGTATTACTGTCATGTATCTGCAGTGTGTTTGTAACATTGCAGTGTAAGCAGCATTACTGTCATTTATCTGCAGTGTGTGTGTAACATTACAGTGTAAGCAGTATTACTGTCATCTATCTGCAGTGTGTGTGTAACATTACAGTGTAAGCAGTATTACTGTCATGTATCTGCAGTGTGTGTGTAACATTACAGTATAAGCAGTATTACTGTCATGTATCTGCAGTGTGTGTAACATTACAGTGTAAGCAGTATTACTGTCATGTATCTGCAGTGTGTTTGTAACATTGCAGTGTAAGCATTATTACTGACATGTATCTGCAGTGTGTGTGTAACATTACAGTGTAAGCAGTATTACTGTCATGTATCTGCAGTGTGTGTAACAATACAGTGTAAGCAGTATTACTGTCATGTATCTGCAGTGTGTGTAACATTACAGTGTAAGCAGTATTACTGTCATGTATCTGCAGTGTGTGTGTAACATTACAGTGTAAGCAGTATTACTGTCATGTATCTGCAGTCTGTGTGTGTAACATTACAGTGTAAGCAGTATTACTGTTATGTATCTGCAGTGTGTGTAACATTACAGTTTAAGCAGTATTACTGTCATGTATCTGCAGTGTGTGTGTAACATTACAGTGTAAGCAGTATTACTGTCATGTATCTGCAGTGTGTGTGTAACGTTACAGTGTAAGCAGTATTACTGTCATGTATCTGCAGTGTGTGTGTAACATTACAGTGTAAGCAGTATTACTGTCATGTATCTGCAGTGTGTGTGTAACATTACAGTGTAAGCAGTATTACTGTCATGTATCTGCAGTGTGTAACGTTACAGTGTAAGCAGTATTACTGTCATGTATCTGCAGTCTGTGTGTGTAACATTACAGTGTAAGCAGTATTACTGTCATGTATCTGCAGTGTGTGTGTGTAATGTTACAGTGTAAGCAGCATTACTGTCATGTATCTGCAGTGTGTGTGTGTGTAATGTTACAGTGTAAGCAGTATTACTGTCATGTATCTGCAGTGTGTGGCATTACAGTGTAAGCAGTATTACTGTCATGTATCTGCAGTGTGTGTGTAACATTACAGTTTAAGCAGTACAACTGTCATGTATCTGCAGTCTGTGTGTGTAACATTACAGTATAAGCAGTACAACTGTCATGTATCTGCAGTCTGTGTGTGTAACATTACAGTGTAAGCAGTATTACTGTCATGTATCTGCAGTGTGTGTGTAACATTACAGTGTAAGCAGTATTACTGTCATGTATCTGCAGTGTGTGTGTGTAATGTTACAGTGTAAGCAGTATTACTGTCTTGTATCTGCAGTGTGTGTGTGTGTAACATTACAGTTTAAGCAGTACAACTGTCATGTATCTGCAGTCTGTGTGTGTAACATTACAGTGTAAGCAGTATTACTGTCATGTATCTGCAGTGTGTGTGTAACATTACAGTGTAAGCAGTATTACTGTCATGTATCTGCAGTGTGTGTGTGTAACATTACAGTATAAGCAGTATTACTGTCATGTATCTGCAGTGTGTGTGTAACATTACAGTATAAGCAGTATTACTATCATGTATCTGCAGTGTGTGTGTGTAACATTACAGTGTAAGCAGTATTACTGTCATGTATCTGCAGTGTGTGTGTAACATTACAGTTTAAGCAGTATTACTGTCATGTATCTGCAGTGTGTGTGTAACATTACAGTTTAAGCAGTATTCCTGTCATGTAATTGCAGTGTATTTGTAACATTACAGTGTAAGCAGTATTACTGTTATGTATCTGCAGTGTGTGTAACATTACAGTGTAAGCAGTATTACTGTCATGTATCTGCAGTGTGTGTAACATTACAGTGTAAGCAGTATTACTGTCATGTATCTGCAGTGTGTGTGTAACATTACAGTGTAAGCAGTATTACTGTCATGTATCTGCAGTGTGTGTGTAACATTACAGTTTAAGCAGTATTACTGTCATGTATCTGCAGTGTGTGTGTAACATTACAGTGTAAGCAGTATTACTGTCATGTATCTGCAGTGTGTGTGTAACATTACAGTTTAAGCAGTATTACTGTCATGTATCTGCAGTGTGTGTGTAACATTACAGTGTAAGCAGTATTACTATCATGTATCTGCAGTGTGTGTGTAACATTACAGTTTAAGCAGTATTACTGTCATGTATCTGCAGTGTGTGTGTGTAACATTACAGTGTAAGCAGTATTACTGTCATGTATCTGCAGTGTGTGTGTAACATTACAGTGTAAGCAGTATTACTGTCATGTATCTGCAGTGTGTGTGTAACATTACAGTGTAAGCAGTATTACTGTCATGTATCTGCAGTGTGTGTGTAACATTACAGTGTAAGCAGTATTACTGTCATGTGTCTGCAGTGTGTGTGTAACATTACAGTGTAATCAGTATTACTGTCATGTATCTGCAGTGTGTGTGTAACATTACAGTTTAAGCAGTATTACTGTCATGTATCTGCAGTGTGTGTGTAACATTACAGTGTAAGCAGTATTACTGTCATGTATCTGCAGTGTGTGTGTAACATTACAGTGTAAGCAGTATTACTGTCATGTAATTGCAGTGTGTGTGTAACATTACAGTGTAAGCAGTATTACTATCATGTATCTGCAGTGTGTGTGTAACATTACAGTTTAAGCAGTATTACTGTCATGTATCTGCAGTGTGTGTGTAACATTACAGTGTAAGCAGTATTACTGTCATGTATCTGCAGTGTGTGTGTAACATTACAGTGTAAGCAGTATTACTGTTATGTATCTGCAGTGTGTGTAACATTACAGTGTAATCAGTATTACTGTCATTTATCTGCAGTGTGTGTGTAACATTACAGTGTAAGCAGTATTACTGGCATGTATCTGCAGTGTGTGTGTAACATTACAGTGTAAGCAGTATTACTGTCCTTTATCTGCAGCGTGTGTGTAACATTACAGTGTAAGCAGTATTACTGACATGTATCTGCAGTGTGTGTGTAACATTACAGTGTAAGCAGTATTACTGTTATGTATCTGCAGTGTGTGTAACATTACAGTGTAATCAGTATTACTGTCATGTATCTGCAGTGTGTGTGTAACATTACAGTGTAAGCAGTATTACTGTCATTTATCTGCAGTGTGTGTGTAACATTACAGTGTAAGCAGTATTACTGTCATGTATCTGCAGTGTGTGTGTAACATTACAGTGTAAGCAGTATTACTGTCATTTATCTGCAGCGTGTGTGTAACATTACAGTGTAAGCAGTATTACTGACATGTATCTGCAGTGTGTGTGTAACATTACAGTGTAAGCAGTATTACTGTTATGTATCTGCAGTGTGTGTAACATTACAGTGTAAGCAGTATTACTGTCATGTATCTGCAGTGTGTGTGTAACATTACAGTGTAAGCAGTATTACTGTCATGTATCTGCAGTGTGTGTAACATTACAGTGTAAGCAGTATTACTGTCATGTATCTGCAGTGTGTGTGTAACATTACAGTGTAAGCAGTATTACTGTCATTTATCTGCAGTGTGTGTGTAACATTACAGTGTAAGCAGTATTACTGTCATGTATCTGCAGTGTGTGTGTAACATTACAGTGTAAGCAGTATTACTGTTATGTATCTGCAGTGTGTGTAACATTACAGTGTAAGCAGTATTACTGTCATTTATCTGCAGTGTGTGTAACATTACAGTGTAAACAGTATTACTGTCATGTATCTGCAGTGTGTGTGTAACATTACAGTTTAAGCAGTATTACTGTCATGTATCTGCAGTGTGTGTGTAACGTTACAGTGTAAGCAGTATTACTGTCATGTATCTGCAGTGTGTGTGTAACATTACAGTGTAAGCAGTATTACTGTCATGTATCTGCAGTGTGTGTGTAACATTACAGTGTAAGCACTATTACTGTCATGTATCTGCAGTGTGTGTGTGTAACATTACAGTGTAAGCAGTATTACTGTCATGTATCTGCAGTGTGTGTGTAACATTACAGTTTAAGCAGTATTACTATCATGTATCTGCAGTGTGTGTGTAACATTACAGTGTAAGCAGTATTACTATCATGTATCTGCAGTGTGTGTGTAACATTACAGTGTAAGCAGTATTACTGTCATGTGTCTGCAGTGTGTGTGTAACATTACAGTGTAATCAGTATTACTGTCATGTATCTGCAGTGTGTGTGTAACATTACAGTTTAAGCAGTATTACTGTCATGTATCTGCAGTGTGTGTGTGTAACATTACAGTGTAAGCAGTATTACTGTCATGTATCTGCAGTGTGTTTGTAACATTACAGTATAAGCAGTACAACTGTCATGTATCTGCAGTGTGTGTGTAACGTTACAGTGTAAGCAGTATTACTGTCATGTATCTGCAGTGTGTTTGTAACATTGCAGTGTAAGCAGTATTACTGACATGTATCTGCAGTGTGTGTGTAACGTTACAGTGTAAGCAGTATTACTGTCATGTATCTGCAGTGTGTGTGTAACATTACAGTTTAAGCAGTATTACTGTCATGTATCTGCAGTGTGTGTGTAACATTACAGTGTAAGCAGTATTACTGACATGTATCTGCAGTGTGTGTGTAACGTTACAGTGTAAGCAGTATTACTGTCATGTATCTGCAGTGTGTGTGTAACATTACAGTGTAAGCAGTATTACTGTCATGTATCTGCAGTGTGTGTGTAACATTACAGTTTAAGCAGTATTACTGTCATGTATCTGCAGTGTGTGTGTAACATTACAGTATAAGCAGTATTACTGTCATGTATCTGCAGTGTGTGTGTAACATTACAGTGTAAGCAGTATTACTGTCATGTATCTGCAGTGTGTGTGTAACATTACAGTATAAGCAGTATTACTGTCATGTATCTGCAGTGTGTGTGTAACATTACAGTGTAAGCAGTATTACTATCATGTATCTGCAGTGTGTGTGTAACATTACAGTGTAAGCAGTATTACTGTCATGTATCTGCAGTGTGTGTGTAACATTACAGTGTAAGCAGTATTACTGTCATGTATCTGCAGTGTGTGTGTAACATTACAGTGTAAGCAGTATTACTGTCATGTATCTGCAGTGTGTGTGTAACATTACAGTGTAAGCAGTATTACTGTCATGTATCTGCAGTGTGTGTGTAACATTACAGTGTAAGCAGTATTACTATCATGTATCTGCAGTGTGTGTGTAACATTACAGTGTAAGCAGTATTACTATCATGTATCTGCAGTGTGTGTGTAACATTACAGTGTAAGCAGTATTACTGTCATGTATCTGCAGTGTGTGTAACATTACAGTGTAAGCAGTATTACTGTCATGTATCTGCAGTGTGTGTGTGTAACATTACAGTTTAAGCAGTATTACTGTCATGTATCTGCAGTGTGTGTGTAACATTACAGTGTAAGCAGTATTACTGTCATGTATCTGCAGTGTGTGTGTAACATTACAGTGTAAGCAGTATTACTGTCATGTATCTGCAGTGTGTGTAACATTACAGTGTAAGCAGTATTACTGTCATGTATCTGCAGTGTGTGTGTAACATTACAGTTTAAGCAGTATTACTGTCATGTATCTGCAGTGTGTGTGTAACATTACAGTGTAAGCAGTATTACTGTCATGTATCTGCAGTGTGTGTGTAACATTACAGTGTAAGCAGTATTACTGTCATGTATCTGCAGTGTGTGTGTAACGTTACAGTGTAAGCAGTATTACTGTCATGTATCTTCAGTGTGTGTGTAACATTACAGTGTAAGCAGTATTACTGTCATGTATCTGCAGTGTGTGTGTAACATTACAGTGTAAGCAGTATTACTGTCATGTATCTGCAGTGTGTGTAACATTACAGTGTAAGCAGTATTACTGTCATGTATCTGCAGTGTGTGTGTAACATTACAGTGTAAGCAGTATTACTGTCATGTATCTGCAGTGTGTGTGTAACATTACAGTATAAGCAGTATTACTGTCATGTATCTGCAGTGTGTGTGTAACATTACAGTGTAAGCAGTATTACTGTCATGTATCTGCAGTGTGTGTGTAACATTACAGTATAAGCAGTATTACTGTCATGTATCTGCAGTGTGTGTGTAACATTACAGTATAAGCAGTATTACTGTCATGTATCTGCAGTGTGTGTGTAACGTTACAGTGTAAGCAGTATTACTGTCATGTATCTGCAGTGTGTTTGTAACATTGCAGTGTAAGCAGTATTACTGACATGTATCTGCAGTGTGTGTGTAACGTTACAGTGTAAGCAGTATTACTGTCATGTATCTGCAGTGTGTGTAACATTACAGTGTAAGCAGTATTACTGTCATGTATCTGCAGTGTGTGTGTAACATTACAGTGTAAGCAGTATTACTGTCATGTATCTGCAGTGTGTGTGTAACATTACAGTATAAGCAGTATTACTGTCATGTATCTGCAGTGTGTGTGTAACATTACAGTATAAGCAGTATTACTGTCATGTATCTGCAGTGTGTGTGTAACGTTACAGTGTAAGCAGTATTACTGTCATGTATCTGCAGTGTGTTTGTAACATTGCAGTGTAAGCAGTATTACTGACATGTATCTGCAGTGTGTGTGTAACGTTACAGTGTAAGCAGTATTACTGTCATGTATCTGCAGTGTGTGTAACATTACAGTGTAAGCAGTATTACTGTCATGTATCTGCAGTGTGTGTGTAACATTACAGTGTAAGCAGTATTACTGTCATGTATCTGCAGTGTGTGTGTAACATTACAGTATAAGCAGTATTACTGTCATGTATCTGCAGTGTGTGTGTAACGTTACAGTGTAAGCAGTATTACTGTCATGTATCTGTAGTGTGTGTGTAACGTTACAGTGTAAGCAGTATTACTGTCATGTATCTGCAGTGTGTGTGTAACGTTACAGTGTAAGCAGTATTACTGTCATGTATCTGCAGTGTGTAACGTTACAGTGTAAGCAGTATTACTGTCATGTATCTGCAGTGTGTGTATTAATACAGTGTAAGCAGTATTACCGTCATGTATCTGTAGTGTGTGTGTAACGTTACAGTGTAAGCAGTATTACTGTCATTGAAAAATGAGCAAACTAAAAAGTTTGAAGTATATGCACTTCTGATTGTTAGGAGTTCCAATCCCAAAAGAATATATAGAGGCCCATTTATCAAGCTCTGTACGATCGGGTTGATTGACACCTCCCTGCTGTGAGCTGCTGGTGCAATGCTGAATTTGGAGAGCGCATTGCTCTTTGCATTTAGCGATGTCTGCCGGACCTGATCCGCACTGTTGGATCAGGTCCGACAGACATATGATAATTCGTCCTCATAATATGTACAGTCTGGAAGTTCTAGCAATGCGATCAGTCCAGGAGGGTATCGTCTGGCTGCCTGGTTTCCGAAAAACGTGGCGTCCACACCACAGATAAAATCTAGAAGGTAAAAAGGAAAATGCTCCCCAAATGGTGTAGTACTTTGAAATAAACTTACGCCTAGATTTAGAGTTCTGCGTTAGCCGTCCAAATCAGCGTTAGGGGGTCCTAACGCTGGTTTTGGCCACCCGCTGGTATTTAGAGTCAGTCAGGAAAGGGTCTAACGCTCACTTTCCAGCCGCGACTTTCCATACCACAGATCCCCTTACGTCAATTGCGTATCCTATCTTTTCAATGGGATGTTTCTAACGCTGGTATTTAGAGTCTTGGCTGAAGTGAGCGTTAGAACTCTAACAACAAAACTCAAGCCGCAGAAAAAAGTCAGGAGTTAAGAGCTTTATTGGCTAACGCCGGTTCATAAAGCTCTTAACTACTGTGCTCTAAAGTACACTAACATCCATAAACTACCTATGTACCCCTAAACCGAGGTCCCCCCACATCGCCGCCACTCTAATAAAATTTTTTAACCCCTAATCTGCTGACCGCACACCACCGCAACCTACATTATCCCTATGTACCCCTAATCTGCTGCCGCTAACATCGCCGACCCCTATATTATATTTATTAACTCCTAATTTGCCCCCCCCCCCCCCCCAACGTCGCCGCTACCTAACTACACTTATTAACCCCTAATATGCCGACCGGACCTCGCCGCCACTATAATAAATGTATTAACCCCTAAACCGCCTCACTCCCGCCTCAAAAACCCTATAATAAATAGTATTAACCCCTAATCTGCCCTCCCTAACATCACCGACACCTAACTTCAAGTATTGACCCCTAATCTGCTGACCGGACCTCGCTGCTACTCTAATAAATGTATTAACCCCTAAAGCTAAGTCTAACCCTAACACTAACACCCCCCTAAGTTAAATATAATTTTTATCTATTGAAATAAATTAACTCTTATTAAATAAATTATTCCTATTTAAAGCTAAATACTTACCTGTAAAATAAACCCTAATATAGCTACAATATAACGAATAATTATATTGTAGCTATTTTAGGATTAATATTTATTTTACAGGCAACTTTGTATTTATTTTAACTAGGTACAATAGCTATTAAATAGTTAATAACTATTTAATAGCTACCTAGTTAAAATAATTACAAAATTACCTGTAAAATAAATCCAAACCTAAGTTACAATTAAACCTAACACTACACTATCAATAAATTAATTAAATAAAATACCTACAATTATCTACAATTAAATCAACTAAACTAAATTACAAAAAAAAAACCACTAAATTACAAAAAAATAAAAAAAGATTACAAGAATTTTAAACTAATTACACCTACTCTAAGCCCCCTAAAAAATAACAAAGCCCCCCAAAATAAAAAAATGCCCTACCCTATTCTAAAATAAAAAGTTAACAGCTCTTTTACCTTACCAGCCCTTAAAAGGGCCTTTTGCGGGGCATGCCCCAAAGAAAACAGCTCTTTTGCATTTAAATAAACATACAATACCCCCCCCCAACATTACAACCCACCACCCACATACCCCTAACACAAAGCCCCTGAAGATCTCCCTACCTTATCTTCACCACGCCGGGTATCACCGATCCGTCCAGAAGAGGGTCCGAAGTCTTCATCTTATCCGGCAAGAAGAGGACATACGGACCGGTAGACATGTTCATCCAGGCGGCGTCTTCTATCTTCATCCATCCGGCGCGGAGCGGGACCATCTTGAAGCAGCCGACGCGAATCCATCCTCTTCTTCCGGCGACTCCCGACGAATAAAGGTTCCTTTAAGTGACGTCATCTAAGATGGCGTCCCTCGAATTCCGATTGGCTGATAGAATCCTATCAGCCAATCGGAATAAAGGTAGGAAAAATCTGATTGGCTGATTGAATCAGCCAATCAGATTCAAGTTCAATCGGATTGGCTGATCCAATCAGCCAATCAGATTGAGCTCGCATTCTATTGGCTGTTCCGATCAGTTAGTTATTAACTATTTGATAGCTATTGTACCTAGTTAAAATAAATACAAAGTTGCCTGTAAAATAAATATAAATCCTAAAATAGCTACAATATAATTATTCGTTATATTGTAGCTATATTAGGGTTTATTTTACAGGTAAGTATTTAGCTTTAAATAGGAATAATGTATTTAATAAGAGTTAATTTATTTTGTAAGATAAAAATTATATTTAACTTAGGGGAGTGTTAGGGTTAGACTTAGCTTTAGGGGTTAATAAATGTATTAGTGTAGCGGCGAGGTCCGGTCAGCAGATTAGGGGTTAATACTTGAAGTTAGGTGTCGGCGATGTTAGGGAGGGCAGATTAGGGGTTAATATTATTTATTATAGGGTTTTTGAGGCGGGAGTGAGGCGGTTTAGGGGTTAATACATTTATTATAGTGGAGGCAAGGTCGGGTCGGCAGATTAGGGGTTAATAAGTGTAGGTAGGTAGCGGCGACATTGGGGGGCAGATTAGGGGTTAATAAATATAATATAGGGGTCAGCGATGTTAGGGGCAGCAGATTAGGGGTACATAGCTATAATGTAGGTTGCGGCGGTGTACGGAGCGGCAGATTAGGGGTTAATAATAAAATGCAGGGGTCAGCGATAGCGGGGGCGGCAGATTAGGGGTTAATAAGTGTAAGGTTAGGGGTGTTTAGACTCGGGGTACATGTTAGGGTGTTAGGTGCAGACTTAGGAAGTGTTTCCCCATAGGAAACAATGGGGCTGCGTTAGGAGCTGAACGCTGCTTTTTTGCAGGTGTTAGGTTTTTTTTCAGCTCAAACTGCCCCATTGTTTCCTATGGGGATGTCGTGCACGAGCACGTTTTTGAAGCTGGCCGCGTCCGTAAGCAATGCTGGTATTGAGAGTTGAAGTGGCGGTAAATATGCCTGTACGCTTCTTTTTTTGGAGCCTAACGCAGCCCTTCAGAGAACTCTAAATACAAGCGTTGTTTAAAAGGTGTGGGGGGGGGAAACGCGTAGCTAACGCACCCCTTCTAACGCAAAACTCTAAATCTAGGTGTTAATTTCCAAAGTCTCCTAGCACTAACAAAGTGCTATATGCGCAGTCTGGACCTTATGAAAGCTGTCCAGTAAGCTCACTCCTCGATATCTGTTGCAGATAGTTACCAAATATCACCAATAGCTTGACCTCTTAGGGTTAGGAGTATCATTAAAAAAGTGCATACAAATTGATCTCACAGTGGTCAAAGTAAAGTGTCGCAGAGAGGCATCCCAAGAACCATAAACCTATATATCAAGATTGATGAAACAAGGGATAATCGCAACTCAAAACCTCAAATACCAATAAACCACAAGTAGGAGATATTATTGTAAAAGCACTGCATTAAAACCACATACATAGGATAAAATCACTGCTTTTACAATAATATCTCCTACTTGTGGTTTATTGGTAATTGACAAATAACATAAACAGGAGCCTGCAGGAGTCTGTAAACCCGCGTATACATCTGACACTGTGGGGCTTGGTTAGGAGTCGGAAAATCAGCACAATGTTCTTAAAAATAAGCAAAACTATACATTTTTACAAAACACTCCCAGATGGATCATCTACAAAACATTGTGTACAATGCCCCTTTAATGATGATGTTCTTATTGTTCTTTAATGAGTCTAATGCCTGCTTATCTCTTTGGTTGAACTGTTGTAAGAAGTTGTATTTGTCTTGCTATTTTTTAATAACTTCTATATCTTTTAAGATAATTTAGCGCTCCACTTTGGCTTTGAATTATAAACTGCACTTTGTTAGACAACATCTCCCTCTAGTGGTATTTATTGAATATGTCAAGCAGATGCTTGCAAGCAACCTCACACCCAGATAGCAGCATTTAAAGGCACAGTAAAAAAAAAAATAAACATTGAATAAGTCAGCTCCAGAACAGGAATAAACTACTGGGAGCTAGCTGAGCACACTGGGTCAGCCAATGACAAGAGGCATAATAATGCATCCGCAAGGATGGCAGACTGTTGTCCCAAGCAAAACTTCAAAAGATGTAAACTGGAAAGTTATTTGAAATTTCTGCTCTACCTGAATCATGAGAATTACATTTTCACTTTACTGTCCCTTTAAGGGCTGAACACAAGTTTATTATATAGTAGATTAGGTTGAAAAAAGACAGAAGCCCATCTAGTTCAACCTCTACATATCTTAATATACTTCCTTAAACATGTCACTGTCATTAGTACACTGTGACCCTAGCAGGGACTGAGCCTATAAACATGTCACTGTCATTAGTACACTGTGGCACTAGCAGGGACTGAGCCTATAAACATGTCACTGTCATTAGTACACTGTGGCACTAGCAGGGACTGAGCCTATAAACATGTAACTGTCATTAGTACAGGTATACCCCGCTCATACAGCGGGTTAGGGACCGGAGCCCCGCTGTAAAGTGAAAACCGCCTTAAAGTGAAACAAGGCAGTTTTAGCTTTCTTTTCAGTGTTTAAAATCTTGAAAACATGTTTGAACTAACATATATTAGGCGTGCAATAGTGCTACGTTTAGTTTAACACTAGCACAACAAGTATTCGATAAATACTGTACCTGTAAAATTGTGACAATTACTGTAGTAAAATTAGCCAGACTATAGCACTGAGACACAGATTGCACTGCAATGCTATAAACAGAGTGAACTAAGCATAACAAAATGGTGCAATTCACTTTTCTAGCAATCTCACGATTATAGCACTGTTTCAAAATCCTTGGAGGTTGAACTTCAGCTCCACAAAGCACTGTATTAGCGAATCGCTGTAAAGTGAAGCGCTGTAAAGTGAGGTATACCTGTACACTGTGACCCTAGCAGGGACTGAGCCTATACAAATGTCACTGTCATTAGTACACTGTGACCCTAGCAGGTACTGAGCACTTAAACATGTCACTGTCATTAGTACACTGTGGCACTAGCAGGGACTGAGCCTATAAACATGTCACTGTCATTAGTACACTGTGACCCTAGCAGGAACTGAGCACATACACATATCACTGTCATTAGTACACTGTGACCCTAGCAGGGCCTGAGCCTACAAACATGTCACTGTCATTAGTACACTGTGACCCTAGCAGGGACTGAGCACATACACATGTCACTGACATTAGTACACTGTGACCCTAGCAGGGACTGAGCACATACACATATCACTGTCATTAGTACACTGTGACCCTAGCAGGAACTGAGCACATACACATATCACTGTCATTAGTACACTGTGACCCTAGCAGGGCCTGAGCCTACAAACATGTCACTCTCATTAGTACACTGTGACCCTAGCAGGGACTGAGCCTATAAACATGTCACTGTCATTAGTACACTGTGACCCTAGCAGGGACTGAGCACATAAACATGTCACTGTCATTAGTACACTGTGGCACTAGCAGGGACTGAGCCTACAAACATGTCACTGTCATTAGTACGCTGTGACCCTAGCAGGTACTAAGCACATAAACATGTCACTGTCATTAGTACGCTGTGACCCTAGCAGGGACTGAGCACATAAACATGTCACTGTCATTAGTACATGGTGACCCTAGCAGGGACTGAGCACATTAACATGTTACTGTCATTAGTACACCGTGACCCTAGCAGGTACTAAGCACATAAACATGTCACTGTCATTAGTACACTGTGACCCTCGCAGTGACTGAGCACATACACAAATCACTGTCATTAGTACACTGTGACCCTAGCAGGGACTGAGCCTACAAACATGTCACTGTCATTAGTACACTGTGACCCTAGCAGGGACTGAGCTTATAAACATGTCACTGTCATTAGTACGCTGTGACCATAGCAGGTACTAAGCACATAAACATGTCACTGTCATTAGTACACTGTGACCCTAGCAAGGACTGAGCACATACACATGTCACTGTCATTAGTACACTGTGACCCTAGCAGGGACTGAGCCTATAAACATGTCACTGTCATTAGTACACTGTGACCCTAGCAGGGACTGAGCCTATAAACATGTAACTGTCATTAGTACAGTGTGAACCTAGCAGGGACTGAGCACATAAACATGTCACTGTCATTAGTACACTGTGACCCTAGCAAGGACTGAGCACATAAACATGTCACTGTCATTAGTACACTGTGACCCTAGCAAGGACTGAGCACATACACATGTCACTGTCATTAGTACACTGTGACCCTAGCAGGGACTGAGCCTATAAACATGTCACTGTCATTAGTACACTGTGACCCTAGCAGGGACTGAGCCCATAAACATGTAACTGTCATTAGTACACTGTGAACCAAGCAGGGACTGAGCACATAAACATGTCACTGTCATTAGTATACTGTGACCCTAGCATGGTCTGAGCACATAAACATGTCACTGTTATTAGCACATTGTGACTCTAGCAGGGACTGAGCCCATAAACATGTCACTGTCATTAGCACACTGTGGCACTAGCAGGGACTGAGTACAAAAACATGTCACTGTCATTAGTACATTGTGACCCTAGCAGGGACTGAAGCCATAAACATATCACTGTCATTAGTACACTGTGGCCCTAGCAGGGACTGAGCACATCAACATGTCACTGTCATTAGTACACTGTGGCCCTAGCAGGGGCTGAGCACATAAACATGTCACTGTCATTAGTACACTGTGGCCCTAGCAGGGACTGAGCACATAAACATGTCACTGTCATTAGTACACTGGGGTCCTAGTAGGGACTGATCACATAAACATGTAACTGTCATTAGTACACTGGGGTCCTAGTCGGGACTGAGCACATAAACATGTAACTGTCATTAGTACACTGGGGTCCTAGTAGGGACTGATCAAATAAACATGTCACTGTCATTAGAACACTGTGGCACTAGCAGGGACTGAGTACAAAAACATGTCACTGTCATTAGTACATTGTGACCCTAGCAGGGACTGAAGCCATAAACATATCACTGTCATTAGTACACTGTGGCCCTAGCAGGGACTGAGCACATAAACATGTCACTGTCATTAGTACACTGTGGCCCTAGCAGGGGCTGAGCACATAAACATGTCACTGTCATTAGTACACTGTGGCCCTAGCAGGGACTGAGCACATAAACATGTCACTGTCATTAGTACACTGGGGTCCTAGTAGGGACTGATCACATAAACATGTAACTGTCATTAGTACACTGGGGTCCTAGTAGGGACTGAGCACATAAACATGTAACTGTCATTAGTACACTGGGGTCCTAGTAGGGACTGATCACATAAACATGTCACTGTCATTAGCACACTGTGGCACTAGCAGGGACTGAGTACAAAAACATGTCACTGTCATTAGTACATTGTGACCCTAGCAGGGACTGAAGCCATAAACATATCACTGTCATTAGTAAACTGTGGCCCTAGCAGGGACTGAGCACATAAACATGTCACTGTCATTAGTACACTGTGGCCCTAGCAGGGGCTGAGCACATAAACATATCACTGTCATTAGTACACTGTGGCCCTAGCAGTGGCTTAGCACATAAACATGTCACTGTCATTAGCACACTGTGACACTAGCAGGGACTGAGTACAAAAACATGTCACTGTCATTAGTACACTGTGGCCCTAGCAGGGGCTGAGCACATAAACATATCACTGTCATTAGTACACTGTGGCCCTAGCAGGGGCTTAGCACATAAACATGTCACTGTCATTAGTACACTGTGGCCCTAGCAGGGACGGAGCATATAAACATGTCACTGTCATTAGTACACTGTGACCCTAGCAAGGACTGAGCACATAAACATGTCACTGTCATTAGTACACTGTGACCCTAGCAGGGACTGAGCACATAAACATGTCACTGTCATTATTACACTGTGACCCTAGCAGGGACTGAGCACATAAACATGTCACTGTCATAAGTACAAGTTTGCACATATCCACATCTCACTCCCCTAAGTTGCCCTATCATGAAAAATCCTGATTTACTTTATTCCCTGGGAACACTTGCAGCCTCAAGGAAAGGTTGCTATTCCACGCTCTTGAGAATGGCAGACTGGTGTCACAAGAAAAACTTCAAGAGTGGGACTGAGGTTCTCCCCCTGGTTCAGGTATGCCCACCATGCACATTATTTAGTGAATCATAAGCACAATAACCACGTAGAGACCTTACTCCCTAGGGGCATCTAGGTACTATGAGCATCACTCTCAGACATACTATTTTGATTATATATAAACTATTACTGATTACAAATGATTCTGTAATTCCCACATACACAAATACTTGGAGTACTGATTTGGCCTTTGGTCGTACATTATGGCTCAAAACATTTTAAATGGCCAAACAACCATCAGTCTCAGCTACAATACAAGAAATGCAATGCAAATGGGTAAGTAGATGGTACTTAACACCTGCGAGACTGCATCCAATTCATACTTCCCTTAGTGACAGATGTTGGAAACACTGCAGAGGTGAAGGCACTATGTTACACATATGGTGGTCCCGCCCTAATGTGCACAGCTTCTGGTCTGAGGTGCTGAGAGCCATGTCTGACATAATGAGACTGACAATCATGACCTCGAAATCCTGATGCACCACTCTCTCCTGAAAATTAAAGATATAGCAAAATGTAACCTATTACTGATTATGCTGAACGGCACTAAAAAATGTATCCCTAAGCATTGGGAATTTAAGAATGTCCCCACTAAAAGTGATTGTTCTGCTCAGGTTTCAGAACTGATCCATCTGGAGCGTTACCGCTACCTACGGATACACAAAAACTTAAATTATGCTTACTTGATAATTTTCTTCTGACGGGAGAGTCCACAGCTGCATTCATTACTTTTGGGAATTAGGAACCTGGCCATCAGGAGGAGATAAAGACACCCCAGCCAAAGGCTTAAATACCTCCCCCACTTCCCTCATCCCCCCAATCATTCTGCCAAGGGAACAAGGAACAGTAGGACAAATATCAGGGTGAAAAAGGTGCCAGAATAATACAAAAATAAAACAGCCGCCTTATAACAACATGGGCGGGGAGCTGTGGACTCTCCCCGTCAGAAGAAAAGAAAATTATCAGGTAAGCATAATTTAAGTTTTTCTTCTTAAACAGGGAGAGTCCACAGCTGCATTCATTACTTTGGGAAAACAATACCCAAGCTATAGAGGACACTGAATGCAAAAAAAAGGGTGGGTAAACAAGGCGGCCCATTCGGAGGGCACCATAGCCTGAAATTACCCAAACACCTGACAAAAAACAACTGCCCCACAAGAAACAGAAGGATAAAATCTGAAAATACAAGGTAACTGCCCATCAGTTAAGACCAGTAAGGCCCTAGAGAGAGACCGCTCAGAACCAGTAGATTCCACCGAGCACAAAGCCTCTGAGAAGACAAGTCCCGCAGGCTGTGAGCCCATACTTAAACTTACCCCCGACCCGAGGGAAGGAGACCTCCACATACCCCCTAAAGGGAAGAGGAAGAAGAAGAAGAACTCAACAGAGATCTAAAGACCAACAAGCTAGGTAAAAAGGAACCCTAGCTGAACTCCAAGCGCAAACAAAGGTTGCATCAGGACAAAAACGCATAGAGGACGAACTCCAACAACCGAACAAAGAGAAGGGGGGGTAGAAAAACTACCCCAATGTAGCACAGGCTGAGTATTGCTCTCTAAAACATTGCATTTTTTTGTGGCTAAACTGATCACAAAGACTGGAGGAGAGACTCTATTGGTTACTGCTGTAGCTAAGGAGGAAGCCGACCCCTATCAACGAAGGCAAGCAAGGACTGGATGAGAGACTCTATTGGTTACTGCTGTAGCTAAGGAGGAAGCCCACCCCTAACAACAAAGGCAAGCAAGGACTGGAGGAGAGACTCTATTGGTTACTGCTGTAGCTAAGGAGGAAGCCCAACCCTAACAACGAAGGCAAGCAAGGACTGGAGGAGAGACTCTATTGGTTACTGCTGTAGCTAAGGAGGAAGCCCAACTCTAACAACGAAGGCAAGCAAGGACTGGAGGAGAGACTCTATTGTTTACTGCTGTAGCTAAGGAGGAAGCCCACCCCTAACAACGAAGGCAAGCAAGGACTGGAGGAGAGAGGTGATTTGATGAGAGGGGCCGTTTGTTTTTAAAAAAGAAACGTTTGGTGGTTTTGTTTTGGGAGAAGGAGGGAGAAAGCCTGGCACAGCAGGATTAACAAATCCTTCACCACAGACACCTTTCAGCAGAGAAACGAGACAGAAAGTGAAGAATCCTGGTCCCTTACTGGTAATGCAGCTCCTTCTGGATCACCACAGCAGTTAATGTTGTTTACTCTGTGACACTTTGTGAAGATTCCCCTTTCCATCCTGTGGGTTACAAATATTGTTTTACCAGAGGCCGAGTACAGCATTTAAAGGCCAACCACAGCATTTAAAGGGCCCCAACGCATGCAGACTTTGGGTGTGTGTAAGACTGGCCAGTGGTTAGTTAGAACCTATCAGACTTATAGTCAGATATATTACTTTTAAATACTAATTGTACAGTATTGCTGTATTGTGTATTTGACAGTTTTGTTCACCACTCGCTCAGTGCATTTCAGGCAAGGCCTCTGACCGGCGGTTAAAGTGAACGAACCTAAATCCTGAGTTATTTCGCTGACCTGTTGTTTCATAATATTTCATTTGATATTGTTATTCTTTTATTCAGTTTATATTTATTTTATTGTTTCTCTCTCTTCTTTTCAGGGCTTATTGGTAGTTTAATAAAGCCCATTCAAAAGTGTAAACGGTGTATTGGTGTCACTTGGGTTCAGATTGAGGTGAGTCATCACTGGTGTGGAACAGAAGGCCCGTATATTACAGCGGCCCTTACGGGGGAAACGCTACACCCATTCTGAACGGAAGTCCAAGGGACCATGTAACATCCCATCCCTGGAGACCTAGAGAGACAAGGTAGACCCCATCCCTTACACAGCGTGCAATCTGCACTATGAAAGAGCGATCGAGCGATACCCCCCTGGGAACCGCCTAAAATAGCACCATAAATCTGATTGTGTCCCAGATGAAGCCACAGGCTTCCCTCTGCAACAGAAGTCTAGCAGACTCCAGCCGTTAACACTAGCCAACCAACCTAGGAACTGCAGTAGGACTCCCACAGAGGAAAAATTCCGAAGGAGTGTAGAAACCCACACCCTCACAGGAAAAACAAGGAAGTAGGAGAGCATCCAAAACCAGCAGAGAACGCCCCCTGCTGAGGAAGGAAAAACCACAAAGCCTCCCACTTAAGGAGGGATCACAAGATGGACACAGTCCAGGCTCAACCAAACAGACCGACCTCTGACCCCCTGTCCGAGGCAACGGACTCAGCACCAAAGTGACTTTTAATGTCCAAAAACAGGGAAATAAATCATTCCCTGGACCGCCCAAATCCTTAGTAAGGAAAAAGGAGGGGAGCTAATTTGAACGGTACCAATAGGTAGAGCATACTCCACCATTTGCTAACAAGACTGGCATGCTAACCAACCAAGCTATGACAGAACATAGGACGAGTACAAGACGGGACACTCCCAGGCAAAAGAGAGACTACACTGAACCAACAGTGATGGCACGATACCAGAATCCAACCCTTCATAACATCCTGCACACAAGGCAGTAGGGACCCCTCAGAGGAAGACCTCCGGAGCACTAGGTGGATACTGTGGTATGCCCCAATCTCCCTAAGGGGAGGAGAAAGCCAACTATAACTGCTCACCCGCCCACAGGCATGGAGTGTGCAGCAGCACCCAGACGGCAAAGGCAATACCGATTGAAGAGGAACCATCCGGATGCAACAGCCAGCCCAGTAGAAAAACAAACAGCCATCAGGCCCCCTTTTAAGGTGCAAATAGCTGTAACAGATTGTGACTGCAATCTCCCACTTGCTAGGCAGCTAAACTACCGCTCAGGTTATTTCAAAGTCTCCGATAAGAGAAAAACAAAAACCCCTGAAAAGACAAGTGGAATTCTCAGATCCGGAAGGACTGAACCGCCCAAGACCCATATAATAGATGTGGTCAGATATCCAAGACAAGAACATGTACAGAAAACTGGACATCCAGAAACTGGAGCCGGCTACAAGGTACCATAGGTACCACAACCATAGGGATACCTCATACGGAGAACCTGCACCCAAGGAGATGCAACCACAGCCACATCCAAATGTCCTTGGACACTAGACGATCGCTAAGCATCCCAGAGAACATATCTCCTACTGGCTCTATGGACAACACCCCAAAGTAAGATCTCCAAACTAGATAATCCAGCTTCAGAAGATGAAATAGTCTCTAAACAATCCCTTCAGGATCACCTCCCGGAAACCCCCACAGCTCAAGGAACTAACGATGAGCATCACAATTCCTGTCAAGCGACAGATAAAACCGAAACATGTTAGTAAGGGCAGCTCCAGGAAAAAACAGAGACAAACGCATTCTCCAGATCCCCAACACATGAGGGCAGATGAGAAACAGTAGGAGGAAGAAAAAGGCCATAAATGCCCAAACTTCCCGAACAGATGTCCCCCAATCAGCCCCAAGAGGGGGAAAAAAGAAGCCTAAGACGTATCAACCCCTTAAGGAAGAGTTCGTCATTAAGGCCTCAAAAAATACATCCGATAAGAATACCATAAAAAAGATAAAAAAAATCGCCCCAACCTGGTACCCCAGATGTCGAAGGAATCATCTAACCTCCAGTTCCATTGGGAATGGAAAATCCTAGCTCTGAGGCCAAGGACCTCCGGAACCAACATAGTAATCTGTAACAGAATCCGCTTCAGAAACCCCGCCAACAATCAAGAACAGGACAATGAGGACTGAGCACAATTGCTTCACCCAAAAGAAGAAACAAGAACGAAAGGCCTTCTCTCCATGACTTAGCCCAGCAAGGGGCAAATATTTTGTGAAAACTCATGGATGTTCCTCTCCACAGAAATCTTTAGTAAAGGCGAAAGCATTATTCGATCCGAAGAGAACTAGAGTATAACGAACTCCTCATCCGAGTGAGCAATTCACCACCCAACCAGGACAGCCAGATATACCGGCACCACGTAGGTTATATAGGCCTAAAGGACCAGAAAATAGCGCCCGACAAGGACCAACCTGCTAAATAGGGCATTTAGAACTGACCCAGGCCACAGAAAAATTAAAACCCCAACAGGAATCGTCAAAAGGAACTATAGACATAACAATGTACTAACACCTTAACATGCAACTTCCGCGGAAGTGCTCAAGCGACTACAAAATCGTTTGTATCAAATTAAAAAAAGAAATGTTTCCCACCAAAAAAATTATAACAGACATGAGCTTCTCGAAGAAAAATAAAACTATCCTGCCAGATCAAAGAAAAATAGGGCAGCACACGCACGCCCAAGAAGAATGGGTACACTAACAGGACCAGCCAATCAGAGACCTCATACTCCCGAAGCTCAGGACTGAAATAAGATACTCCAAAAGAAAGTAAATTGGAGACAAAAAGGAGATTAACTTCATCCCCCCACGTCTAACCCAGCTTTCTGTCTGGTGCAGCAGACCAAGGATCCCTCAACCCATTAGGATTGGGATCCTCCAGCATCGCCAAAACATGTCGCAGTAGGACACGAAGGCGCACCAGTCTATAACGAAAATCAAAACTTGCCTCCACCGGGGCAACTGACGATCTGACCCGAGGATTGGGCCCCTGAAGTCTCAGAGGCAGACAACTAGCGAAAAAGACTCTCTCTGTCGCCACACGGTCAGGAATGCGGAAATGGAGTGCAAAACGTGACCACGCCTAGTCACAAGGTACACAGTGCAGGCCAGAAAAAAGCACACCAAGGCCACAAGAGCTGCGCAACCTGAAAAAAAAATGCTGTTATGCTCTGAAATAGCCACGAGCCCAAGCCTCACTACACATTAGCAGACAGAATCACATAACAAACATGATTAAAGTCCCCCCTGCTCAATAACCCCCCTCAGGAGATATTAACCCTTGATTCCATAAAGATAAAGGAGTCCCACTGAGACCCTGACTATTCATTCACATTACACCTCACACATTGGAGTAAAATAAAATGATCTTACCAGAATCTACAGGAACACGGCCCTTCAAGTGTGACAGATAGTAGCCTCGCTTCTGACATGGACATGAGTGAAGAAAGCAGGCAATGAAACTCGTCAACGCTGATTGCTAAGGAGCTGTTAAAATGAGTCGGGATGGTTTCGCAGAAAGACTCTCCCTGCATCTCTGGACTCTAACTTTCATCCATGCTCTCACTGAGAGGCTGACAGGATTACTTAAAAATCTGGTTCCCATTTCAAAGAGTACTACCCTCCATAAGAGACTAAAATCTTCTGACACTTCTCTGCCAACCTCCTGTGATGAAAGGCAAAGAATGACTGGGGGATGAGGGAAGTGGGGGAGGTATTTAAAGGGACACCCAATAAAAATTAAACTTTCATTATTCAGAAAGAGCAGCCATTTTAAACAACTTTCCAATTTACTTTCATTAACTAAATGTGCACAGTCTTTTTATATTTAAACTTTTTGAGTCACCAGCTCCTACTGAGCATGTGCAAGAATAAGCGTGTATGCATTTGTGAATGGCTGAGGGCTGTCACATGGTACGTGTATGCATTTGTGATTGGCTGATGGCTGTCACATGGAACAGGGGGAGTGGAAAAAGACTTAACTTTTAAAATTGTCAGAAAAAAAAATCTACTACTCATTTGACGTTCAGACTAAGCGCTATTGCATTGTCTTGTTATCTTGCATTTGTTGATTATACAAATCTACTGTGTTGACTGGTTGTCTTTGCCTCCTCCTGGTGGCCAGGTTCTGAATTCCCAAAACTAATGAATGCAGATGTGGACTCTCCCCATTTAAGAAGAAAACAGAGCTTTTTAAGAGGTGGTAGAACGCTGGTGTAGCTTGTGCCGTGTACAGACAGCACAACAATGATTGGCCATATTGTTTGTTGGAGCTATCTCCTAAATTCGCCCCTATGGAACCCCTTCCTCTGGGCCCACCCCCTTTTCTTTTTTGTCTCAAGTTGTACATGTTTGTATATTAGTCTCTGTTTTATTGTAGATTTGATCTACTAATAAAGCTTGTTAAAAAAAAAAAACCCTGAGAGGCCTTATAATACTGACAAGTTATCTTATAGAATCGTGCAGAACTGAGAGTTTAGAGAATAGAACCCCATATCGCAGTATTGCACACACATCACTATGTGAAGTGACACACTGCCATCAAGTGATAACTTTAGATATTGCATGAGAGAGTTAAAATGGCAATTAATTTATTAGCAACAGGAATCTGAGAAGTCACTGATATGATATATAGCTGTTGCATTACCTTCAGGGGGCATATAATCTCTGGATCTGTGCTAGATAACACACATTTGATTTTAATAAATATAAAACATTTGAACTGAACCCATCTTTTGCTGTGCTGTATTTATTTTTGGGATACTTGAGCTCTTGGAGACTAAGGGGCTGATTTAACATGCCGCAAAAGGCCCCTGATGCCCCTGTTTCCACGCTAGCCTTCAGGCTCACCGGAAACAGCAGTTAAGAAGCAGCGGTCTTAAAACCTCGGCTCCTTAACTTGTCCGCTGCCTCTGAGGCTGCGGACATCAATCTGCCTGATCGAATACGATCGGGTTGATTGACACCCCCTGCTAGCGGCCAATTGGCTGCAAATCTGTAGGAGGCAGCATTGCACAAGCAGTTCACAAGAACTGCTTGTGTAATGTTAAATGCTGACAGTGTATGCTGTCGGCATTTAGCGATGCAGGGTGAAGATAATACACTACAGCGAATCAGGTCTGCCCGGGGTATGATAAATCTGCCCCCATTTGTCTAAAGCTATCTGGGGTTGTGAGATCCTGTAAGAAATCTCTACAATACAGTCCCTGTCCTAATTCTCTAAAGGCAGGTTTTACCTTAAGAACAGTGTGAGAATACATTTAGCTTTCTTTCATAAGGTGGTGAGAGTCCACTAGCCATTAATTCTGAGATCTAATACACAAGTTGTGGAGTCTAAAAGTAATGGGGGGGGCAAGTAAGCCTTGTGAATCAAATGTTTTAGCCAAGTAGATAAAGTAATCACTGTGGTCTTCTGATGTTTACAAATATACTAGAATATTATCTAGAATCCTTTGTAACTTGTAAAGAAAATGTTAGTTCTTTTACATCTAGAGAGTCTCTTTTGATTTTTTAGGATTATGACAAAGAGAAGGAACTAGTCCCCTGCTGTATAGTATCAAAAGAAACCAATTTAGGAAGAAAGTTATTTTGAGTCTATAATATCACCTTATGAAAGATAAGATCAGGAGACATACAAGAAAGAGCAGACAATTCTGAAACTCTTCTGGAGGAAGTTATTGCTAAATGGAACAAATTGATTGGTTGCAGGATTTAAATTGTAACGTGCGCCTCTGCTCCCTGCTAACTTCGCTCTCCCAGCAAAGTTTCCCTTTCCAGAGAGCTCTATTACTCTCACAGGAAGTCATCTCACAAGTCACAGAGACAGCCCGCTCTATTTGTACACAATTTCCTGAGGGCAGCCCGCTCTATTTGTACACAATTCCCTGAGGGCAGCCCGCTCTATTTGTACACAATTCCCTGAGGGCAGCCCGCTCTATTTGTACACAATTCACTGAGGGCAGCCCGCTCTATTTGTACACAATTCCCTGAGGGCAGCCAGCACTATTTGTACACAATTCCCTGAGAGCAGCCAGCTCTATTTGTACACAATTCCCTGAGGGCCGCCAGCACTATTTGTACACAATTCCCTGAGGGCAGCCCCTGCACTATTTGTACACAATTCCCTGAGGACAGCCAGCACTATTTGTACACAATTCCCTGAGGACAGCCAGCACTATTTGTACACAATTCCCTGAGGGCAGCCAGCACTATTTGTACACAATTCCCTGAGGGCAGCCAGCACTATTTGTACACAATTCCCTGAGGGCAGCCAGCACTATTTGTACACAATTCCCTGAGGGCAGCCAGCATTATTTGTACACAATTTCCTGAGGGAAGCCCGCACTATTTGTACACAATTCCCTGAGGGCAGCCTGCACTATTTGTACACAATTCCCTGAGGGCCGCCAGCACTATTTGTACACAATTCCCTGAGGGCCGCCAGCACTATTTGTACACAATTCCCTGAGGGCCTCCAGCACTATTTGTACACAATTCCCTGAGGGCAGCCAGCACTATTTGTACACAATTCCCTGAGGGCCGCCAGCACTATTTGTACACAACTCCCTAAGGGCAACCAGCACTATTTGTACACAGTTCCCTGAGGGCAGCCAGCACTATTTGTACACAATTCCCTGAGGGCAGCCCGCACTATTTGTACACAATTCCCTGAGGGCAGCCCGCACTATTTGTACACAATTCCCTGAGGGCCGCCAGAACTATTTGTACACAATTCCATGAGGGCAGCCAGCACTATTTGTACACAATTCCCTGAGGGCCGCCAGAACTATTTGTACACAATTCCCTGAGGGCCGCCAGCACTATTTGTACACAATTCCCTGAGGGCCGCCAGCACTATTTGTACACAATTCCCTGAGGGCCGCCAGCACTATTTGTACACAATTCCCTGAGGGCCGCCAGCACTATTTGTACACAATTCCCTGAGGGCCTCCAGCACTATTTGTACACAATTCCCTGAGGGCCGCCAGCACTATTTGTACACAATTCCCTGAGGGCAGCCAGCACTATTTGTACACAATTCCCTGAGGGCCCCCAGCACTATTTTTACACAATTCCCTGAGGGCCGCCAGCAGTATTTGTACACAATTCCCTGAGGGCAGCCAGCACTATTTGTACACAATTCCCTGAGGGCAGCCAGCACTATTTGTACACAATTCCTTGAGGGCAGCCCGCACTATTTGTACACAATTCCCTGAGGGCCGCCAGCACTATTTGTACACAATTCCCTGAGGGCCGCCAGCAGTATTTGTACACAATTCCCTGAGGGAAGCCAGCACTATTTGTACACAATTCCCTGAGGGCAGACTGCTCTATTTGTACACAATTCCCTGAGTTCAGCCAGCTCTATTTGTACACAATTCCCTGAGGGCAGCCAGCACTATTTGTACACAATTCCCTGAGGGCAGCCAGCACTATTTGTACACAATTCCCTGAGGGCAGCCCAGCACTATTTGTACACAATTCCCTGAGGGCAGTCAGCACTATTTGTACACAATTCCCTGAGTTCAGCCAGCACTATTTGTACACAATTCCCTGAGGGCAGCCAGCACTATTTGTACACAATTCCCTGAGTTCAGCCAGCACTATTTGTACACAATTCCCTGAGGGCAGTCAGCACTATTTGTACACAATTCCCTGAGGGCAGCCAGCACTATTTGTACACAATTCCCTGAGGGCAAACAGCACTATTTGTACACAATTCCCTGAGTGCAGCCAGCACTATTTGTACACAATTCCCTGAGGGCAGTCAGCACTATTTGTACACAATTACCTGAGTTCAGCCTGCTCTATTTGTACACAATTACCTGAGGGCAGCCAGCACTATTTGTACACAATTCCCTGAGAGCAGCCCGCACAATTTGTACACAATTCCCTGAGGGCAGCCAGCACTATTTGTACACAATTCCCTGAGTGCAGCCCGCACTATTTGTACACAATTCCCTGAGGGCAGCCAGCACTATTTGTACACAATTCCCTGAGAGCAGCCCGCACTATTTGTACACAATTCCCTGAGGGCAGCCAGCACTATTTGTACACAATTCCCTGAGGGCAGCCAGCACTATTTGTACACAATTCCCTGAGGGCAGCCAGCTCTATTTGTACACAATTCCCTGAGGGCAGCCAGCACTATTTGTACACAATTCCCTGAGGGCAGTCAGCACTATTTGTACACAATTCCCTGAGGGCAGCCAGCACTATTTGTACACAATTTCCTGAGGGAAGCCCGCACTATTTGTACACAATTCCCTGAGGGCAGCCTGCACTATTTGTACACAATTCCCTGAGGGCCGCCAGCACTATTTGTACACAATTCCCTGAGGGCCGCCAGCACTATTTGTACACAATTCCCTGAGGGCCTCCAGCACTATTTGTACACAATTCCCTGAGGGCAGCCAGCACTATTTGTACACAATTCCCTGAGGGCAGCCAGCACTATTTGTACACAATTCCCTGAGGGCAGTCAGCACTATTTGTACACAATTCCCTGAGGGCAGCCAGCACTATTTGTACACAATTCCCTGAGGGCAGCCAGCACTATTTGTACACAATTTCCTGAGGGAAGCCCGCACTATTTGTACACAATTCCCTGAGGGCAGCCAGCACTATTTGTACACAAGTCCCTGAGGGCAGCCAGCTCTATTTGTACACAATTCCCTGAGGGCAGCCAGCACTATTTGTACACAATTTCCTGAGGGAAGCCCGCACTATTTGTACACAATTCCCTGAGGACAGCCAGAACTATTTGTACACAAGTCCCTGAGGGCAGCCAGCTCTATTTGTACACAATTCCCTGAGGGCAGCCAGCACTATTTGTACACAATTCCCTGAGGGCAGCCAGCACTATTTGTACACAATTCCCTGAGGGCAGCCAGCACTATTTGTACACAATTCCCTGAGGGCAGCCAGCTCTATTTGTACACAATTCCCTGAGGGCAGCCAGCACTATTTGTACACAATTCCCTGAGGGCAGCCAGCTCTATTTGTACACAATTCCCTGAGGGCAGCCAGCACTATTTGTACACAATTCCCTGAGGGCAGCCAGCACTATTTGTACACAATTCCCTGAGGGCAGCCCCTGCACTATTTGTACACAATTCCCTGAGGACAGCCAGCACTATTTGTACACAATTCCCTGAGGACAGCCAGCACTATTTGTACACAATTCCCTGAGGGCAGCCAGCACTATTTGTACACAATTCCCTGAGGACAGCCAGCTCTATTTGTACACAATTCCCTGAGGGCAGTCAGCACTATTTGTACACAATTCCCTGAGGGCAGCCCGCACTATTTGTACTCAATTCCCTGAGGGCAGCCAGCACTATTTGTACACAATTCCCTGAGGACAGCCAGCAGTTTTTGTACACAATTCCATGAGGGCAGCCAGCACTATTTGTACACAATTCCCTGAGGGCAGCCAGCACTATTTGTACACAATTCCCTGAGTGCAGCTTGCACTATTTGTACACAATTCCCTGAGGGCAGCCAGCACTATTTGTACACAATTCCCTGAGTTCAGCCAGCACTATTTGTACACAATTCCCTGAGGGCAGCCAGCACTATTTGTACACAATTCCCTGAGGGCAGCGGGCACTATTTGTACACAATTCCCTGAGGGCAGCTTGCACTATTTGTACACAATTCCCTGAGGGCAGCCAGCACTATTTGAACACAATTCCCTGAGGGCAGCCAGCACTATTTGTACACAATTCCCTGAGGGCAACCCGCACTATTTGTACACAATTCCCTGAGGGCAGCCAGCACTATTTGTACACAATTCCCTGAGGGCAGCCAGCACTATTTGTACACAATTCCCTGAGGGCAGCCAGCACTATTTGTACACAATTCCCTGAGTTCAGCCAGCACTATTTGTACACAATTCCCTGAGGGCAGCCAGCACTATTTGTACACAATTCCCTGAGGGCAGCCAGCACTATTTGTACACAATTCCCTGAGGGCAGCCAGCACTATTTGTACACAATTCCCTGAGGGCAGCCAGCACTATTTGTACACAGTTCCCTGAGGGCAGCCAGCACTACTTGTACACAATTCCCTGAAGGCAGCCAGCTCCATTTGTACACAATTCCCTGAGGGCAGCCAGCACTATTTGTACACAAATCCCTGAGGGCAGCCAGCACTATTTGTACACAATTCCCTGAGGGCAGCCAGCTCTATTTGTACACAATTCCCTGAGGGCAGTCAGCACTATTTGTACACAATTTCCTGAGGGCAGCCAGCACTATTTGTACACAATTTCCTGAGGGAAGCCCGCACTATTTGTACACAATTCCCTGAGGGCAGCCTGCACTATTTGTACACAATTCCCTGAGGGCCGCCAGCACTATTTGTACACAATTCCCTGAGGGCCTCCAGCACTATTTGTACACAATTCCCTGAGGGCAGCCAGCACTATTTGTACACAATTCCCTGAGGGCAGCCAGCACTATTTGTACACAATTCCCTGAGGGCAGTCAGCACTATTTGTACACAATTCCCTGAGGGCAGCCAGCACTATCTGTACACAATTCCCTGAGGGCAGCCAGCACTATTTGTACACAATTTCCTGAGGGAAGCCCGCACTATTTGTACACAATTCCCTGAGGGCAGCCAGCACTATTTGTACACAATTCCCTGAGGGCCGCCAGAACTATTTGTACACAAGTCCCTGAGGGCAGCCAGCTCTATTTGTACACAATTCCCTGAGGGCAGCCAGCACTATTTGTACACAATTCCCTGAGGGCAGCCAGCACTATTTGTACACAATTCCCTGAGGGCAGCCAGCACTATTTGTACACAATTCCCTGAGGGCCGCCAGCACTATTTGTACACAATTCCCTGAGGGCAGCCAGCACTATTTGTACACAATTCAATGAGGGCAGCCAGCACTATTTGTACACAATTCCCTGAGGACAGCCAGCTCTATTTGTACACAATTCCCTGAGGGCAGTCAGCACTATTTGTACACAATTCCCTGAGGGCAGCCCGCACTATTTGTACACAATTCCCTGAGGGCAGCCAGCACTATTTGTACACAATTCCCTGAGGACAGCCAGCAGTTTTTGTACACAATTCCATGAGGGCAGCCAGCACTATTTGTACACAATTCCCTGAGGGCAGCCAGCACTATTTGTACACAATTCCCTGAGTGCAGCTTGCACTATTTGTACACAATTCCCTGAGGGAAGCCAGCACTATTTGTACACAATTCCCTGAGGGCAGACTGCTCTATTTGTACACAATTCCCTGAGTTCAGCCAGCTCTATTTGTACACAATTCCCTGAGGGCAGCCAGCACTATTTGTACACAATTCCCTGAGGGCAGCCAGCACTATTTGTACACAATTCCCTGAGGGCAGCCCAGCACTATTTGTACACAATTCCCTGAGGGCAGTCAGCACTATTTGTACACAATTCCCTGAGTTCAGCCAGCACTATTTGTACACAATTCCCTGAGGGCAGCCAGCACTATTTGTACACAATTCCCTGAGTTCAGCCAGCACTATTTGTACACAATTCCCTGAGGGCAGTCAGCACTATTTGTACACAATTCCCTGAGGGCAGCCAGCACTATTTGTACACAATTCCCTGAGGGCAAACAGCACTATTTGTACACAATTCCCTGAGTGCAGCCAGCACTATTTGTACACAATTCCCTGAGGGCAGTCAGCACTATTTGTACACAATTACCTGAGTTCAGCCTGCTCTATTTGTACACAATTACCTGAGGGCAGCCAGCACTATTTGTACACAATTCCCTGAGAGCAGCCCGCACAATTTGTACACAATTCCCTGAGGGCAGCCAGCACTATTTGTACACAATTCCCTGAGAGCAGCCCGCACTATTTGTACACAATTCCCTGAGGGCAGCCAGCACTATTTGTACACAATTCCCTGAGAGCAGCCCGCACTATTTGTACACAATTCCCTGAGGGCAGCCAGCACTATTTGTACACAATTCCCTGAGGGCAGCCAGCACTATTTGTACACAATTCCCTGAGGGCAGCCAGCTCTATTTGTACACAATTCCCTGAGGGCAGCCAGCACTATTTGTACACAATTCCCTGAGGGCAGTCAGCACTATTTGTACACAATTCCCTGAGGGCAGCCAGCACTATTTGTACACAATTTCCTGAGGGAAGCCCGCACTATTTGTACACAATTCCCTGAGGGCAGCCTGCACTATTTGTACACAATTCCCTGAGGGCCGCCAGCACTATTTGTACACAATTCCCTGAGGGCCGCCAGCACTATTTGTACACAATTCCCTGAGGGCCTCCAGCACTATTTGTACACAATTCCCTGAGGGCAGCCAGCACTATTTGTACACAATTCCCTGAGGGCAGCCAGCACTATTTGTACACAATTCCCTGAGGGCAGCCAGCACTATTTGTACACAATTCCCTGAGGGCAGCCAGCACTATTTGTACACAATTCCCTGAGGGCAGCCAGCACTATTTGTACACAATTTCCTGAGGGAAGCCCGCACTATTTGTACACAATTCCCTGAGGGCAGCCAGCACTATTTGTACACAAGTCCCTGAGGGCAGCCAGCTCTATTTGTACACAATTCCCTGAGGGCAGCCAGCACTATTTGTACACAATTTCCTGAGGGAAGCCCGCACTATTTGTACACAATTCCCTGAGGACAGCCAGAACTATTTGTACACAAGTCCCTGAGGGCAGCCAGCTCTATTTGTACACAATTCCCTGAGGGCAGCCAGCACTATTTGTACACAATTCCCTGAGGGCAGCCAGCACTATTTGTACACAATTCCCTGAGGGCAGCCCCTGCACTATTTGTACACAATTCCCTGAGGACAGCCAGCACTATTTGTACACAATTCCCTGAGGACAGCCAGCACTATTTGTACACAATTCCCTGAGGGCAGCCAGCACTATTTGTACACAATTCCCTGAGGACAGCCAGCTCTATTTGTACACAATTCCCTGAGGGCAGTCAGCACTATTTGTACACAATTCCCTGAGGGCAGCCCGCACTATTTGTACTCAATTCCCTGAGGGCAGCCAGCACTATTTGTACACAATTCCCTGAGGACAGCCAGCAGTTTTTGTACACAATTCCATGAGGGCAGCCAGCACTATTTGTACACAATTCCCTGAGGGCAGCCAGCACTATTTGTACACAATTCCCTGAGTGCAGCTTGCACTATTTGTACACAATTCCCTGAGGGCAGCCAGCACTATTTGTACACAATTCCCTGAGTTCAGCCAGCACTATTTGTACACAATTCCCTGAGGGCAGCCAGCACTATTTGTACACAATTCCCTGAGGGCAGCGGGCACTATTTGTACACAATTCCCTGAGGGCAGCTTGCACTATTTGTACACAATTCCCTGAGGGCAACCAGCACTATTTGAACACAATTCCCTGAGGGCAGCCAGCACTATTTGTACACAATTCCCTGAGGGCAACCCGCACTATTTGTACACAATTCCCTGAGGGCAGCCAGCACTATTTGTACACAATTCCCTGAGGGCAGCCCGCACTATTTGTACACAATTCCCTGAGGACAGCCAGCACTATTTGTACACAATTCCCTGAGTTCAGCCAGCACTATTTGTACACAATTCCCTGAGGGCAGCCAGCACTATTTGTACACAATTCCCTGAGGGCAGCCAGCACTATTTGTACACAATTCCCTGAGGGCAGCCAGCACTATTTGTACACAATTCCCTGAGGGCAGCCAGCACTATTTGTACACAGTTCCCTGAGGGCAGCCAGCACTACTTGTACACAATTCCCTGAAGGCAGCCAGCTCCATTTGTACACAATTCCCTGAGGGCAGCCAGCACTATTTGTACACAAATCCCTGAGGGCAGCCAGCACTATTTGTACACAATTCCCTGAGGGCAGCCAGCTCTATTTGTACACAATTCCCTGAGGGCAGTCAGCACTATTTGTACACAATTTCCTGAGGGCAGCCAGCACTATTTGTACACAATTTCCTGAGGGAAGCCCGCACTATTTGTACACAATTCCCTGAGGGCAGCCTGCACTATTTGTACACAATTCCCTGAGGGCCGCCAGCACTATTTGTACACAATTCCCTGAGGGCAGCCAGCACTATTTGTACACAATTCCCTGAGGGCAGCCAGCACTATTTGTACACAATTCCCTGAGGGCAGCCAGCACTATTTGTACACAATTCCCTGAGGGCAGTCAGCACTATTTGTACACAATTCCCTGAGGGCAGCCAGCACTATCTGTACACAATTCCCTGAGGGCAGCCAGCACTATTTGTACACAATTTCCTGAGGGAAGCCCGCACTATTTGTACACAATTCCCTGAGGGCAGCCAGCACTATTTGTACACAATTCCCTGAGGGCCGCCAGAACTATTTGTACACAAGTCCCTGAGGGCAGCCAGCTCTATTTGTACACAATTCCCTGAGGGCAGCCAGCACTATTTGTACACAATTCCCTGAGGGCAGCCAGCACTATTTGTACACAATTCCCTGAGGGCAGCCAGCACTATTTGTACACAATTCCCTGAGGGCCGCCAGCACTATTTGTACACAATTCCCTGAGGGCAGCCAGCACTATTTGTACACAATTCAATGAGGGCAGCCAGCACTATTTGTACACAATTCCCTGAGGACAGCCAGCTCTATTTGTACACAATTCCCTGAGGGCAGTCAGCACTATTTGTACACAATTCCCTGAGGGCAGCCCGCACTATTTGTACACAATTCCCTGAGGGCAGCCAGCACTATTTGTACACAATTCCCTGAGGACAGCCAGCAGTTTTTGTACACAATTCCATGAGGGCAGCCAGCACTATTTGTACACAATTCCCTGAGGGCAGCCAGCACTATTTGTACACAATTCCCTGAGTGCAGCTTGCACTATTTGTACACAATTCCCTGAGGGCAGCCAGCACTATTTGTACACAATTCCCTGAGTTCAGCCAGCACTATTTGTACACAATCTCCTGAGGGCAGCGGGCACTATTTGTACACAATTCCCTGAGGGCAGCTTGCACTATTTGTACACAATTCCCTGAGGGCAACCAGCACTATTTGTACACAATTCCCTGAGGGCAGCCAGCACTATTTGTACACAATTCCCTGAGGGCAGCCCGCACTATTTGTACACAATTCCCTGAGGGCAGCCCGCACTATTTGTACACAATTCCCTGAGGACAGCCAGCACTATTTGTACACAATTCCCTGAGTTCAGCCAGCACTATTTGTACACAATTCCCTGAGGGCAGCCAGCACTATTTGTACACAATTCCCTGAGGGCAGCCAGCACTATTTGTACACAATTCCCTGAGGGCAGCCAGCACTATTTGTACACAATTCCCTGAGGGCAGCCAGCACTATTTGTACACAGTTCCCTGAGGGCAGCCAGCACTACTTGTACACAATTCCCTGAAGGCAGCCAGCTCCATTTGTACACAATTCCCTGAGGGCAGCCAGCTCTATTTGTACACAATTCCCTGAGGGCAGCCAGCACTATTTGTACACAATTCCCTGAGTTCAGCCAACACTATTTGTACACAATTCCCTGAGGGCAGCCAGCTCTATTTGTACACAATCTCCTGAGGGCAGCCAGCACTATTTGTACACAATTCCCTGAGAGCCTCCAGCACTATTTGTACACAATTCCCTGAGGGCCTCCAGCACTATTTGTACACAATTCCCTGAGGGCAGCCAGCACTATTTGTACACAATTCCCTGAGAGCAGCCAGCACTATTTGTACACAATTCCCTGAGAGCAGCCAGCTCTATTTGTACACAATTCCCTGAGGGCAGCCAGCACTATTTGTACACAATTCCCTGAGGGCAGTCAGCACTATTTGTACACAATTCCCTGAGAGCAGCCAGCTCTATTTGTACACAATTCCCTGAGGGCAGCCAGCACTATTTGTACACAATTCCCTGAGGGCAGTCAGCTCTAATTGTACACAATTCCCTGAGGGCAGTCAGCACTATTTGTACACAATTCCCTGAGGGCAGTCAGCACTATTTGTACACAATTCCCTGAGAGCAGCCAGCTCTATTTGTACACAATTCCCTGAGGGCAGCCAGCACTATTTGTACACAATTCCCTGAGGGCAGTCAGCTCTAATTGTACACAATTCCCTGAGGGCAGTCAGCACTATTTGTACACAATTCCCTGAGGGCAGCCAGCACTATTTGTACACAATTCCCTGAGGGCAGCCAGCACTATTTGTACACAATTCCCTGAGGGCAGCTTGCACTATTTGTACACAATTCCCTGAGGGCAGCCAGCACTATTTGTACACAATTCCCTGAGGACAGCCAGCTCTATTTGTACACAATTCCCTGAGGGCAGCCAGCACTATTTGTACACAATTCCCTGGGGGCAGCCAGCACTATTTGTACACAATTCCCTGAGGGCAGCCCGCACTATTTGTACACAATTCCCTGAGGGCAGCTTGCACTATTTGTACACAGTTCCCTGAGGGCAGCCAGCACTATTTGTACACAATTCCCTGAGGGCAGCTTGCACTATTTGTACACAATTCCCTGAGGGCAGCCAGCACTATTTGTACACAATTCCCTGAGGGCAGTCAGCACTATTTGTACACAATTCCCTGAGGGCAGCCAGCACTATTTGTACACAATTCCCTGAGGGCAGTAAGCACTATTTGTACACAATTCCCTGAGGGCAGCTTGCACTATTTGTACACAATTCCCTGAGGGCAGCCAGCACTATTTGTACACAATTCCCTGAGGGCAGTCAGCACTATTTGTACACAATTCCCTGAGGGCAGCCAGCACTATTTGTACACAATTCCCTGAGGGCAGCCAGCACTATTTGTACACAATTCCCTGAGTTCAGCCAGCACTATTTGTACACAATTCCCTGAGGGCAGCCAGCACTATTTGTACACAATTCCCTGAGGGCAGCCCGCACTATTTGTACACAATTCCCTGAGGGCAGCCCCTGCACTATTTGTACACAATTCCCTGAGGGCAGCCAGCACTATTTGTACACAATTCCCTGAGGGCAGCCAGCACTATTTGTACACAATTCCCTGAGTTCAGCCAGCACTATTTGTACACAATTCCCTGAGGGCAGCCAGCACTATTTGTACACAATTCCCTGAGGGCAGCCAGCACTATTTGTACACAATTCCCTGAGGGCAGCCCGCACTATTTGTACACAATTCCCTGAGGGAAGCTCCTGCTCTCAAAAATAATAAGAAAACCCACAAACAGCTATAGTGAATAGGTGTAACCGCACCGCTACTCGCTATGGCTGTTGCCATAGACGCGGCAGTGGTGACTCGTTGCTTTGGCCATTGCCATAGACGTAGGCGGTGCTTCAGAGCGTGCAGAGATGACTTCCTCGCCACACGCTGCCTCTCTATCCTGGATGCCGCTCCTCTGTACACCTGTGTGTCCTCCTTGGTGCGAATCGGCGCCTATGTAAGTACCTGCAGCGCTTACATGCACTGCCCAAGTATAGGCGTTACTTTAGCGTGCTCTTGGGTGTTATAGTTACTGTATGCTGGACTGTTATACTGTTGCCTGTTAACCCCTAAACTGCTGGACTGTTATACGGTTGCTAAACTCTGCTTGTCTGACCACTCTGCCTGCCTAACCCCTAAACTGCTGGATTGTTATACTGCTGCTAAACTCTGCTTGTCTGACCACTCTGCCTGTTAATCCCTAAACTGCTGGATTGTTATACTGCTGCTAAACTCTGCTTGTCTGACCACTCTGCCTGTTAACCCCATACTGCTGGATTGTTATACTGTTGCTAAACTCTGCTTGTCTGACCACTCTGCCTGTTAACCCCTAAACTGCTGGATTGTTATACTGTTGCTAAACTCTGCTTGTCTGACCACTCTGCCTGCCTAACCCCTAAACTGCTGGATTGTTATACTGTTGCTAAACTCTGCTTGTCTGACCACTCTGCCTGTTAACCCCTAAACTGCTGGATTGTTATACTGCTGCTAAACTCTGCTTGTCTGATCACTCTGCCTGTTAACCCCTAAACTGCTGGATTGTTATACTGCTGCTAAACTCTGCTTGTCTGACCACTCTGCCTGCCTAACCCCTAAACTGCTGGATTGTTATACTGCTGCTAAACTCTGCTTGTCTGACCATTCTATTGGTTTACCCCTAAACTGCTATACTGTTTGATTTCCCTTTGTTGCTGACTCCTGCCTGTTCCTGGTCCTTCTATTGCTTTACCCTGAACTGCTATACTGCCAAATGTCCCTCCTATTGCCGCTAAGGACTGCCCTGCCTACTGTGAGTGCTGCTTACCTCATTTTACAAACTTTCTCTGCTCTGGGATATTTACTATCACTCCACTTAACACTGGATAAGAAGACTACTGGCTAAGTTTGGTCTGATAGAGGAATATCCCACGAGCATTACAATAGGTTACAGTAATGAGAGAGATCTAACTGGAATAAGAATGAAATTATGTTTAAAGATTTTATACAAAGAGGAACTTTTGCTTAAACAATTTAGGAGCAGATTAATAATCACTTGGTTTCCAGAGATTCACAAGTTTAAATATAGAAATGATGAACAAATTGTTTTAAAGTAGTTCTGCTTTTTACATTCTGGAAACTGATGTATTTATGAAATAGAAAGAAAAAAAAACATTTTAAATGCTGTACCCTAGGAATTATCAAATTCTATGCAGAGATTACACAAGCTCCAGATTTTGTAAAAGCACCTGTGTGTCTG
This sequence comes from Bombina bombina, assembly GCF_027579735.1. Lineage (NCBI taxonomy): Eukaryota > Metazoa > Chordata > Amphibia > Anura > Bombinatoridae > Bombina > Bombina bombina. Next base: position 15,581,986 of record NC_069508.1, read on the forward strand.
CTCATTTCAGTTATGTTGCTGAACTGAGCAGGCACTCAATTACTCACTAAAACATCACTGTGGGACATTGCACGGCTATAATCCTGTTGTTGGGGCAAAAATCTGCTAGTAAAGCCTATGCCCTTAGGTACATTGGAATGTACCAGTAAAGTGAATATTAGGGATGATGAATGTGTTTAAATGCGAATTTGGATGCTAGAATAAATTTTATTGTCGAAATTCAATTTGGAAAATCAAATGTTGATGAGAACGAATATTCTTTAAAATTCAAAAATTGAATGTTATATCCGGCTTTTGGGTGTAACTTTCAATTTGGAATGTTGGTTTCAAATTCGAATGTAACATTTATAAAAAAAAGGTAGTTGTAGATTAGAAAAACTATTTTGAAATTTAAATTGAATTTGCATAAAACAAATTTGAAATAGAATATTAGTAATATTTTCAAATTTGATGTAAAACACATAGCTAAATATTTGATTCTTCGAACAAATATTTTTAAATTTAACTTTAGAAAATTAAACATTTGAAAAAAGAATGTTAAAAAGTTATATGAACATTTGAAATTTGATTCAAACAAATGTATCAAAATTTATTTAAAATTTCGAATATTATTAAACATTTGCACATCTCTAGTAAATACTGCTTCTTGATATCCAGTGCAGATGCAATTTACTCAGCTAACAACAAATATACTTTGTACTAATATGGTCTGCACCACCATTATAGTTTAAATACCAGTGAACCCAGCTTTGACTGTAATATGTCACTTGAGAAGCTCCCATGGATCTCATAAGACCAGAGTATAATTCACTGGCCAACACAGTTGTAAATATATAAGTTTGCTAGATTTGTGTAAGAAAACAAGGGGTCTGTAATTCTTTCCAAATGGCAAAATAAACTATATTCTTTTTAATACTTCTTCAAACAGTAACATCATTTCAATTTTATGATCATTTAACCCCCTGAAAATAAGTGTACTTAAGATAAATCACTGTACTATGAGACCACAGGCGTCTGTTATCCCCGAGGATGAGACGTCAGAGAGAGACATGAAGCAGATATGGAAGAGAATCTCATGTTCCTAGTTGGGAGGATTGGATAGGAAATAGGCTGTGCACTTCCAGATCACGCGGAGGATTAAACTGACAAAGCAGTAATCACACTGTGCAAAATCCCACTATTTTCCTAACAATTAGTGAGGTGAAGTCACCCACACAACACAATCACTGGTTATAGACCCAGGCAACTGAAAATATCGTCTCAACATCTGGGGAAACCCTAAACTGGTCTTGGATAGGTTTATGTCAGTACTGATTATATGTAGCAACAGGAGGAGTTATAGGGAGGGTTATATGGTGTAATAGGAGGAGTTATAGGGAGGTTTATATGGTACAATAGGAGGTGTTATAGGGAGGGTTATATGGTACAATAGGAGGAGATATAGAGGGGTTATATGGTGCAAGAGGAGGAGTTATAGGGAGGGTTATATGGTGCAATAGGAGGAGATATAGAGGGGTTATATGGTGCAATAGGAGTTATAGGGAGGGTTATATGGTGCAATAGGAGGAGATATAGAGGGGTTATATGGTGCAATAGGAGGAGTTATAGGGAGGGTTATATGGTGCAATAGGAGGAGTTATAGGGAGGGTTATATGGTGCAATAGGAGGAGATATAGGGAGGGTTATATGGTGTAATAGGAGGAGTTATAGGGAGGGTTATATGGTACAATAGGAGGAGTTATAGGGAGGGTTATATGGTGCAATAGGAGGAGTTATAGGGAGGGTTATGTGGTGCAATAGGAGGAGTTATAGGGAGGGTTATATGGTACAATAGGAGAGTTTTAGGGAGGGTTATATGGTACAATAGGAGGAGTTATAGGGAGGGTTATATGGTGCAATAGGAGGAGATATAGGGAGGGTTATATGGTGTAATAGGAGGTGTTATAGGGAGAGTTATATGGTGCAATAGGAGGAGTTATAGGGAGGGTTATATGGTACAATAGGAGAGTTTTAGGGAGGGTTATAAGGTGCAATATGAGGAGTTATAGGGAGGGTTATATGGTACAATAGGAGTTATAGGGAGGTTATATGTGCAATAGGAGGAGTTATAGGGAGGGTTATATGGTGCAATAGGAGAGTTTTAGGGAGGGTTATATGGTGCAATAGGAGGAGTTATAGGGAGGGTTATATGGTGCAATAGGAGAGTTTTAGGGAGGGTTATATGTACAATAGGAGAGTTTTAGGGAGGGTTATATGGTGCAACAGGAGGAGTTATAGGGAGGGTTATATGGTGCAATAGGAGAGTTTTAGGGAGGGTTATATGGTGCAATAGGAGAGTTTTAGGGAGGGTTATATGGTGCAATAGGAGGAGTTATAGGGAGGGTTATATGGTGCAATAGGAGAGTTTTAGGGAGGGTTATATGGTGCAATAGGAGGAGTTATAGGGAGGGTTATATGGTGCAATAGGAGAGTTTTAGGGAGGGTTATATGGTGCAATAGGAGGAGTTATAGGGAGGGTTATATGGTGCAATATGAGAGTTTTAGGGAGGGTTATATGGTGCAATAGGAGGAGTTATAGGGAGGGTTATATGGTGCAATAGGAGGAGTTATAGGGAAGGTTATATGGTGCAATAGGAGAGTTTTAGGGAGGGTTATATGGTGCAATAGGAGGAGTTATAGGGAGGGTTATATGGTGCAATAGGAGAGTTTTAGGGAGGGTTATATGTACAATAGGAGAGTTTTAGGGAGGGTTATATGTAAAATAGGAGAGTTTTAGGGAGGGTTATATGGTGCAATAGGAGAGTTTTAGGGAGGGTTATATGTACAATAGGAGAGTTTTAGGGAGGGTTATATGTACAATAGGAGAGTTTTAGGGAGGGTTATATGGTGCAATAGGAGGAGTTATAGGCAGGGTTATATGGTGCAATAGGAGGAGTTATAGGGAGGGTTATATGGTACAATAGGAGGAGTTATAGGGAGGGTTATATGGTGCAATAGGAGGAGTTATAGGGAGGGTTATATGGTGCAATAGGAGAGTTTTAGGGAGGGTTATATGTACAATAGGAGAGTTTTAGGGAGGGTTATATGGTGCAATAGGAGAGTTTTAGGGAGGGTTATAAGGTGCAATAGGAGAGTTTTAGGGAGGGTTATATGTACAATAGGAGAGTTTTAGGGAGGGTTATATGTACAATAGGAGAGTTTTAGGGAGGGTTATATGGTGCAATAGGAGAGTTTTAGGTAGGGTTATATGTACAATAGGAGAGTTTTAGGGAGGGTTATATGGTACAATAGGAGAGTTTTAGGGAGGGTTATATGGTGCAATAGGAGAGTTTTAGGGAGGGTTATATGGTACAATAGGAGAGTTTTAGGGAGGGTTATATGGTACAATAGGAGAGTTTTAGGGAGGGTTATATGGTACAATTGGATGAGTTATAGGGAGGGTTATATGTACAATAGGAGAGTTTTAGGGAGGGTTATATGGTACAATAGGAGAGTTTTAGGGAGGGTTATATGGTGCAATAGGAGAGTTTTAGGGAGGGTTATATGGTACAATAGGAGAGTTTTAGGGAGGGTTATATGGTGCAATAGGAGAGTTTTAGGGAGGGTTATATGGTACAATAGGAGAGTTTTAGGGAGGGTTATATGGTACAATAGGAGAGTTTTAGGGAGGGTTATATGGTGCAATAGGAGAGTTTTAGGGAGGGTTATATGGTGCAATAGGAGAGTTTTAGGGAGGGTTATATGGTGCAATAGGAGAGTTATAGGGAGGGTTATATGGTGCAATAGGAGAGTTTTAGGGAGGGTTATATGGTGCAATAGGAGGAGTTATAGGGAGGGTTATATGTACAATAGGAGAGTTTTAGGGAGGGTTATATGGTACAATAGGAGAGTTTTAGAGAGGGTTATATGGTGCAATAGGAGAGTTTTAGGGAGGGTTATATGGTACAATAGGAGAGTTTTAGGGAGGGTTATATGGCGCAATAGGAGAGTTTTTAGGGAGGGTTATATGGTGCAATAGGAGGAGTTATAGGGAGGGTTATATGGTGCAATAGGAGAGTTTTAGGGAGGGTTATATGGTGCAATAGGAGGAGTTATAGGGAGGGTTATATGGTGCAATAGGAGGAGTTATAGGGAAGGTTATATGGTACAATAGGAGAGTTTTAGGGAGGGTTATATGGTGCAATAGGAGGAGTTATAGGGAGGGTTATATGGTGCAATAGGAGGAGTTATAGGGAAGGTTATATGGTGCAATAGGAGAGTTTTAGGGAGGGTTATATGTACAATAGGGGAGTTTTAGGGAGGGTTATATGTACAATAGGAGAGTTTTAGGGAGGGTTATATGGTGCAATAGGAGAGTTTTAGGGAGGGTTATATGTACAATAGGAGAGTTTTAGGGAGGGTTATATGGTACAATTGGATGAGTTATAGGGAGGGTTATATGTACAATAGGAGAGTTTTAGGGAGGGTTATATGGTGCAATAGGAGAGTTTTAGGGAGGGTTATATGTACAATAGGAGAGTTTTAGGGAGGGTTATATGGTGCAATAGGAGAGTTTTAGGGAGGGTTATATGGTACAATAGGAGAGTTTTAGGGAGGGTTATATGGTGCAATAGGAGAGTTTTAGGGAGGGTTATATGGTACAATAGGAGAGTTTTTAGGGAGGGTTATATGGTACAATAGGAGAGTTTTAGGGAAGGTTTATATGGTGCAATAGGAGAGTTTTAGGGAGGGTTATATGGTGCAATAGGAGGAGTTATAGGGAGGGTTATATGGTGCAATAGGAGAGTTTTAGAGGAGGGTTATATGGTGCAATAGGAGAGTTTTAGGGAGGGTTATATGGTACAATAGGAGAGTTTTAGGGAGGGTTATATGGTACAATAGGAGAGTTTTAGGGAGGGTTATATGGTACAATAGGAGAGTTTTAGGGAGGGTTATATGGTGCAATAGGAGAGTTTTAGGGAGGGTTATATGTACAATAGGAGAGTTTTAGGGAGGGTTATATGGTGCAATAGGAGGAGTTATAGGGAGGGTTATATGGTGCAATATGAGAGTTTTAGGGAGGGTTATATGGTACAATAGGAGAGTTTTAGGGAGGGTTATATGGTGCAATAGGAGAGTTTTAGGGAGGGTTATATGGTGCAATAGGATTGTTTTAGGGAGGGTTATATGGTACAATAGGAGAGTTTTAGGGAGGGTTATATGGTACAATAGGAGAGTTTTAGGGAGGGTTATATGGTGCAATAGGAGGAGATATAGGGAAGATTATATGGTGCAATAGGAGTTATAGGGAGGTTATATGTGCAATAGGAGGAGTTATAGGGAGGGTTATATGGTGCAATAGGAGGAGTTATAGGGAGGGTTATATGGTGCAATAGGAGGAGATATAGGGAGGGTTATATGGTGTAATAGGAGGAGTTATAGGGAGAGTTATATGGTGCAATAGGAGGAGTTATAGGGAAGATTATATGGTGCAATAGGAGTTATAGGGAGGTTATATGTGCAATAGGAGGAGTTATAGGGAGGGTTATATGGTGCAATAGGAGGAGTTATAGGGAGGGTTATATGGTACAATAGGAGGAGTTATAGGGAGGGTTATATGGTGCAATAGGAGGAGTTATAGGGAGGGTTATGTGGTGCAATAGGAGGAGTTATAGGGAGGGTTATATGGTACAATAGGAGAGTTTTAGGGAGGGTTATATGGTACAATAGGAGGAGTTATAGGGAGGGTTATATGGTGTAATAGGAGGTGTTATAGGGAGAGTTATATGGTGCAATAGGAGGAGTTATAGGGAGGGTTATATGGTACAATAGGAGTTATAGGGAGGGTTATATGGTGCAATAGGAGGAGATATAGGGAGGGTTATAAGGTGCAATATGAGGAGATATAGGGAAGATTATATGGTGCAATAGGAGTTATAGGGAGGTTATATGTGCAATAGGAGGAGTTATAGGGAGGGTTATATGGTGCAATAGGAGGAGTTATAGGGAGGGTTATATGGTACAATAGGAGGAGTTATAGGGAGGGTTATATGGTGCAATAGGAGGAGTTATAGGGAGGGTTATGTGGTGCAATAGGAGGAGTTATAGGGAGGGTTATATGGTACAATAGGAGAGTTTTAGGGAGGGTTATATGGTACAATAGGAGGAGTTATAGGGAGGGTTATATGGTGCAATAGGAGGAGATATAGGGAGGGTTATATGGTGTAATAGGAGGTGTTATAGGGAGTGTTATATGGTACAACAGGAGGAGTTATAGGGAGGGTTATATGGTACAATAGGAGTTATAGGGAGGGTTATATGGTGCAATAGGAGGAGATATAGGGAGGGTTATAAGGTGCAATATGAGGAGATATAGGGAAGATTATATGGTGCAATAGGAGTTATAGGGAGGTTATATGTGCAATAGGAGGAGTTATAGGGAGGGTTATATGGTGCAATAGGAGGAGTTATAGGGAGGGTTATATGGTGCAATAGGAGGAGATATAGGGAGGGTTATATGGTGTAATAGGAGGAGTTATAGGGAGGGTTATATGGTACAATAGGAGGAGTTATAGGGAGGGTTATATGGTGCAATAGGAGGAGTTATAGGGAGGGTTATGTGGTGCAATAGGAGGAGTTATAGGGAGGGTTATATGGTACAATAGGAGAGTTTTAGGGAGGGTTATATGGTGTAATAGGAGGTGTTATAGGGAGAGTTATATGGTGCAATAGGAGGAGTTATAGGGAGGGTTATATGGTACAATAGGAGAGTTTTAGGGAGGGTTATAAGGTGCAATATGAGGAGTTATAGGGAGGGTTATATGGTACAATAGGAGTTATAGGGAGGTTATATGTGCAATAGGAGGAGTTATAGGGAGGGTTATATGGTGCAATAGGAGAGTTTTAGGGAGGGTTATATGGTGCAATAGGAGGAGATATAGAGGGGTTATATGGTGCAATAGGAGGAGTTATAGGGAGAGTTATATGGTACAATAGGAGGTGTTATAGGGAGGGTTATATGGTGCAATAGGAGGAGTTATAGGGAGAGTTATATGGTGCAATAGGAGCAGTTATAGGGAGGGTTATATGGTGCAATAGGAGGAGTTATAGGGAGGGTTATATGGTGCAATAGGAGTTATAGGGAGGTTATATGTGCAATAGGAGGAGTTATAGGGAAGATTATATGGTGCAATAGGAGTTATAGGGAGGTTATATGTGCAATAGGAGGAGTTATAGGGAGGGTTATATGGTGCAATAGGAGGAGTTATAGGGAGGATTATATGGTACAATAGGAGGAGTTATAGGGAGGGTTATATGGTGCAATAGGAGGAGTTATAGGGAGGGTTATGTGGTGCAATAGGAGGAGTTATAGGGAGGGTTATATGGTACAATAGGAGAGTTTTAGGGAGGGTTATATGGTACAATAGGAGGAGTTATAGGGAGGGTTATATGGTGCAATAGGAGGAGATATAGGGAGGGTTATATGGTGTAATAGGAGGTGTTATAGGGAGAGTTATATGGTGCAATAGGAGGAGTTATAGGGAGGGTTATATGGTACAATAGGAGAGTTTTAGGGAGGGTTATAAGGTGCAATATGAGGAGTTATAGGGAGGGTTATATGGTACAATAGGAGTTATAGGGAGGTTATATGTGCAATAGGAGGAGTTATAGGGAGGGTTATATGGTGCAATAGGAGAGTTTTAGGGAGGGTTATATGGTGCAATAGGAGGAGTTATAGGGAGGGTTATATGGTGCAATAGGAGAGTTTTAGGGAGGGTTATATGTACAATAGGAGAGTTTTAGGGAGGGTTATATGGTGCAACAGGAGGAGTTATAGGGAGGGTTATATGGTGCAATAGGAGAGTTTTAGGGAGGGTTATATGGTGCAATAGGAGAGTTTTAGGGAGGGTTATATGGTGCAATAGGAGAGTTTTAGGGAGGGTTATATGGTGCAATAGGAGGAGTTATAGGGAGGGTTATATGGTGCAATAGGAGAGTTTTAGGGAGGGTTATATGGTGCAATAGGAGGAGTTTTAGGGAGGGTTATATGGTGCAATAGGAGAGTTTTAGGGAGGGTTATATGGTGCAATAGGAGGAGTTATAGGGAGGGTTATATGGTGCAATAGGAGGAGATATAGGGAGGGTTATATGGTGTAATAGGAGGAGTTATAGGGAGAGTTATATGGTGCAATAGGAGGAGTTATAGGGAGGGTTATATGGTGCAATAGGAGGAGTTATAGGGAGGGTTATGTGGTGCAATAGGAGGAGTTATAGGGAGGGTTATATGGTACAATAGGAGGAGTTATAGGGAGGGTTATATGGTGCAATAGGAGGAGATATAGGGAGGGTTATATGGTGTAATAGGAGGAGTTATAGGGAGAGTTATATGGTGCAATAGGAGGAGTTATAGGGAGGGTTATATGGTGCAATAGGAGGAGATATAGAGGGGTTATATGGTGCAATAGGAGGAGTTATAGGGAGATTTATATGGTGCAATAGGAGGAGTTATAGGGAGGGTTATATGGTGCAATAGGAGGAGTTATAGGGAGGGTTATGTGGTGCAATAGGAGGAGATATAGGGAGGGTTATATGGTGTAATAGGAGGAGTTATAGGGAGAGTTATATGGTGCAATAGGAGGAGTTATAGGGAGGGTTATATGGTGCAATAGGAGGAGTTATAGGGAGGGTTATGTGGTGCAATAGGAGGAGTTATAGGGAGGGTTATATGGTACAATAGGAGGAGTTATAGGGAGGGTTATATGGTGCAATAGGAGGAGATATAGGGAGGGTTATATGGTGTAATAGGAGGAGTTATAGGGAGAGTTATATGGTGCAATAGGAGGAGTTATAGGGAGGGTTATATGGTGCAATAGGAGGAGATATATAGGGGTTATATGGTGCAATAGGAGGAGTTATAGGGAGATTTATATGGTGCAATAGGAGGAGATATAGAGGGGTTATATGGTGCAATAGGAGGAGTTATAGGGAGAGTTATATGGTACAATAGGAGGTGTTATAGGGAGGGTTATATGGTGCAATAGGAGGAGTTATAGGGAGAGTTATATGGTGCAATAGGAGCAGTTATAGGGAGGGTTATATGGTGCAATAGGAGGAGTTATAGGGAGGGTTATATGGTGCAATAGGAGTTATAGGGAGGTTATATGTGCAATAGGAGGAGTTATAGGGAAGATTATATGGTGCAATAGGAGTTATAGGGAGGTTATATGTGCAATAGGAGGAGTTATAGGGAGGGTTATATGGTGCAATAGGAGGAGTTATAGGGAGGGTTATATGGTACAATAGGAGGAGTTATAGGGAGGGTTATATGGTGCAATAGGAGGAGTTATAGGGAGGGTTATGTGGTGCAATAGGAGGAGTTATAGGGAGGGTTATATGGTACAATAGGAGAGTTTTAGGGAGGGTTATATGGTACAATAGGAGGAGTTATAGGGAGGGTTATATGGTGCAATAGGAGGAGATATAGTGAGGGTTATATGGTGTAATAGGAGGTGTTATAGGGAGAGTTATATGGTGCAATAGGAGGAGTTATAGGGAGGGTTCTATGGTACAATAGGAGAGTTTTAGGGAGGGTTATAAGGTGCAATATGAGGAGTTATAGGGAGGGTTATATGGTACAATAGGAGTTATAGGGAGGTTATATGTGCAATAGGAGGAGTTATAGGGAGGGTTATATGGTGCAATAGGAGAGTTTTAGGGAGGGTTATATGGTGCAATAGGAGACTTTTAGGGAGGGTTATATGGTGCAATAGGAGAGTTTTAGGGAGGGTTATATGGTGCAATAGGATTGTTTTAGGGAGGGTTATATGGTACAATAGGAGAGTTTTAGGGAGGGTTATATGGTACAATAGGAGAGTTTTAGGGAGGGTTATATGGTGCAATAGGAGGAGATATAGGGAAGATTATATGGTGCAATAGGAGTTATAGGGAGGTTATATGTGCAATAGGAGGAGTTATAGGGAGGGTTATATGGTGCAATAGGAGGAGTTATAGGGAGGGTTATATGGTGCAATAGGAGGAGATATAGGGAGGGTTATATGGTGTAATAGGAGGAGTTATAGGGAGAGTTATATGGTGCAATAGGAGGAGTTATAGGGAGGGTTATATGGTGCAATAGGAGGAGTTATAGGGAGGGTTATGTGGTGCAATAGGAGGAGTTATAGGGAGGGTTATATGGTACAATAGGAGGAGTTATAGGGAGGGTTATATGGTGCAATAGGAGGAGATATAGGGAGGGTTATATGGTGTAATAGGAGGAGTTATAGGGAGAGTTATATGGTGCAATAGGAGGAGTTATAGGGAGGGTTATATGGTGCAATAGGAGGAGATATAGAGGGGTTATATGGTGCAATAGGAGGAGTTATAGGGAGATTTATATGGTGCAATAGGAGGAGATATAGAGGGGTTATATGGTGCAATAGGAGGAGTTATAGGGAGAGTTATATGGTACAATAGGAGGTGTTATAGGGAGGGTTATATGGTGCAATAGGAGGAGTTATAGGGAGAGTTATATGGTGCAATAGGAGCAGTTATAGGGAGGGTTATATGGTGCAATAGGAGGAGTTATAGGGAGGGTTATATGGTGCAATAGGAGTTATAGGGAGGTTATATGTGCAATAGGAGGAGTTATAGGGAAGATTATATGGTGCAATAGGAGTTATAGGGAGGTTATATGTGCAATAGGAGGAGTTATAGGGAGGGTTATATGGTGCAATAGGAGGAGTTATAGGGAGGGTTATATGGTACAATAGGAGGAGTTATAGGGAGGGTTATATGGTGCAATAGGAGGAGTTATAGGGAGGGTTATGTGGTGCAATAGGAGGAGTTATAGGGAGGGTTATATGGTACAATAGGAGAGTTTTAGGGAGGGTTATATGGTACAATAGGAGGAGTTATAGGGAGGGTTATATGGTGCAATAGGAGGAGATATAGGGAGGGTTATATGGTGTAATAGGAGGTGTTATAGGGAGAGTTATATGGTGCAATAGGAGGAGTTATAGGGAGGGTTATATGGTACAATAGGAGAGTTTTAGGGAGGGTTATAAGGTGCAATATGAGGAGTTATAGGGAGGGTTATATGGTACAATAGGAGTTATAGGGAGGTTATATGTGCAATAGGAGGAGTTATAGGGAGGGTTATATGGTGCAATAGGAGAGTTTTAGGGAGGGTTATATGGTGCAATAGGAGGAGTTATAGGGAGGGTTATATGGTGCAATAGGAGAGTTTTAGGGAGGGTTATATGTACAATAGGAGAGTTTTAGGGAGGGTTATATGGTGCAATAGGAGGAGTTATAGGGAGGGTTATATGGTGCAATAGGAGAGTTTTAGGGAGGGTTATATGGTGCAATAGGAGAGTTTTAGGGAGGGTTATATGGTGCAATAGGAGAGTTTTAGGGAGGGTTATATGGTGCAATAGGAGGAGTTATAGGGAGGGTTATATGGTGCAATAGGAGAGTTTTAGGGAGGGTTATATGGTGCAATAGGAGGAGTTTTAGGGAGGGTTATATGGTGCAATAGGAGAGTTTTAGGGAGGGTTATATGGTGCAATAGGAGGAGTTATAGGGAGGGTTATATGGTGCAATAGGAGAGTTTTAGGGAGGGTTATATGGTGCAATAGGAGGAGTTATAGGGAGGGTTATATGGTGCAATAGGAGTTATAGGGAAGGTTATATGGTGCAATAGGAGAGTTTTAGGGAGGGTTATATGGTGCAATAGGAGGAGTTATAGGGAGGGTTATATGGTGCAATAGGAGAGTTTTAGGGAGGGTTATATGTACAATAGGAGAGTTTTAGGGAGGGTTATATGTACAATAGGAGAGTTTTAGGGAGGGTTATATGGTGCAATAGGAGAGTTTTAGGGAGGGTTATATGTACAATAGGAGAGTTTTAGGGAGGGTTATATGTACAATAGGAGAGTTTTAGGGAGGTTTATATGGTGCAATAGGAGGAGTTATAGGCAGGGTTATATGGTGCAATAGGAGGAGTTATAGGGAGGGTTATATGGTACAATAGGAGGAGTTATAGGGAGGGTTATATGGTGCAATAGGAGAGTTATAGGGAGGGTTATATGGTGCAATAGGAGAGTTTTAGGGAGGGTTATATGGTACAATAGGAGAGTTTTAGGGAGGGTTATATGGTACAATTGGATGAGTTATAGGGAGGGTTATATGTACAATAGGAGAGTTTTAGGGAGGGTTATATGGTACAATAGGAGAGTTTTAGGGAGGGTTATATGGTGCAATAGGAGAGTTTTAGGGAGGGTTATATGGTACAATAGGAGAGTTTTAGGGAGGGTTATATGGTACAATAGGAGAGTTTTAGGGAGGGTTATATGGTGCAATAGGAGAGTTTTAGGGAGGGTTATATGGTGCAATAGGAGAGTTTTAGGGAGGGTTATATGGTGCAATAGGAGAGTTATAGGGAGGGTTATATGGTGCAATAGGAGAGTTTTAGGGAGGGTTATATGGTGCAATAGGAGGAGTTATAGGGAGGGTTATATGTACAATAGGAGAGTTTTAGGGAGGGTTATATGTACAATAGGAGAGTTTTAGGGAGGGTTATATGGTACAATAGGAGAGTTTTAGAGAGGGTTATATGGTGCAATAGGAGAGTTTTAGGGAGGGTTATATGGTACAATAGGAGAGTTTTAGGGAGGGTTATATGGCGCAATAGGAGAGTTTTAGGGAGGGTTATATGGTGCAATAGGAGGAGTTATAGGGAGGGTTATATGGTGCAATAGGAGAGTTTTAGGGAGGGTTATATGGTACAATAGGAGGAGTTATAGGGAGGGTTATATGGTGCAATAGGAGGAGTTATAGGGAAGGTTATATGGTACAATAGGGGAGTTTTAGGGAGGGTTATATGGTGCAATAGGAGGAGTTATAGGGAGGGTTATATGGTGCAATAGGAGGAGTTATAGGGAAGGTTATATGGTGCAATAGGAGAGTTTTAGGGAGGGTTATATGTACAATAGGAGAGTTTTAGGGAGGGTTATATGTACAATAGGAGAGTTTTAGGGAGGGTTATATGGTGCAATAGGAGAGTTTTAGGGAGGGTTATATGTACAATAGGAGAGTTTTAGGGAGGGTTATATGGTACAATTGGATGAGTTATAGGGAGGGTTATATGTACAATAGGAGAGTTTTAGGGAGGGTTATATGGTGCAATAGGAGAGTTTTAGGGAGGGTTATATGTACAATAGGAGAGTTTTAGGGAGGGTTATATGGTGCAATAGGAGAGTTTTAGGGAGGGTTATATGGTACAATAGGAGAGTTTTAGGGAGGGTTATATGGTGCAATAGGAGAGTTTTAGGGAGGGTTATATGGTACAATAGGAGAGTTTTAGGGAGGGTTATATGGTACAATAGGAGAGTTTTAGGGAGGGTTATATGGTGCAATAGGAGAGTTTTAGGGAGGGTTATATGTACAATAGGAGAGTTTTAGGGAGGGTTATATGGTGCAATAGGAGGAGTTATAGGGAGGGTTATATGGTGCAATAGGAGAGTTTTAGAGGAGGGTTATATGGTGCAATAGGAGAGTTTTAGGGAGGGTTATATGGTACAATAGGAGAGTTTTAGGGAGGGTTATATGGTACAATAGGAGAGTTTTAGGGAGGGTTATATGGTACAATAGGAGAGTTTTAGGGAGGGTTATATGGTGCAATAGGAGAGTTTTAGGGAGGGTTATATGTACAATAGTAGAGTTTTAGGGAGGGTTATATGGTGCAATAGGAGGAGTTATAGGGAGGGTTATATGGTGCAATAGGAGAGTTTTAGGGAGGGTTATATGGTACAATAGGAGAGTTTTAGGGAGGGTTATATGGTGCAATAGGAGAGTTTTAGGGAGGGTTATATGGTGCAATAGGATTGTTTTAGGGAGGGTTATATGGTACAATAGGAGAGTTTTAGGGAGGGTTATATGGTACAATAGGAGAGTTTTAGGGAGGGTTATATGGTGCAATAGGAGAGTTTTAGGGAGGGTTATATGGTGCAATAGGAGAGTTTTAGGGAGGGTTATATGGTGCAATAGGAGAGTTTTAGGGAGGGTTATATGTACAATAGGAGAGTTTTAGGGAGGGTTATATGGTACAATAGGAGAGTTTTAGGGAGGGTTATATGGTGCATAATGTACATAAAGTAATGTTCAGTATACGACAGCAATTAATTGCATATTCAGTTTATAAATAAAAACAACTCAACATCAAAGTGCTGTAGTGTTTTATTTTGCACAATAATTAGCAATTTATTACAATTTGTTTAGTTTAATGCTTACTTTATACATGCAACAGCGGCGTGCTGCTAAACATACAGCACCATTTATTTATTATAGCATGCGCCTCACATGTGGCTAATCATCACCCAGGAAACAAGTTACAAGTGCACTCACTGTGTGTAGTATAGTGACTAATACAAATCAGTCATTGGGGTAGATTTATCAAGCAACGGATGCTGCAATCTACCACTGAAGTTTCTGGCCCGCTGGAAACTTAAAGGGACAGTAAACCATAAAAAAAATGTTATATAATTCTGCACATAGTGCAGAATTATATAACATTATAATAGCGCAAACATTGTAAAACCAAATTTCCCCTTTGAATTTAAAAAATAACTGCTGTTTTACAGACCCGCTCTCTGTGATCTTCTGAGCGGGTCTGTTTTTTTCTGTCAGACAGCAGGAGCGAGCTGCACTTAGTGCTATGGCGCGGTCGGGCCGGGCTGTGACTATACAGCTGGCCCGATGCGCTGTTTGAAAAAAACAGACGTGCTCAGAAGATCACAGAGAGCGGGTCTGTAAAACAGCAGTTATTTTTTAAATTCAAAGGGGAAATTTGGTTTTACAATGTTTGCGCTATTATAATGTTATATAATTCTGCACTATGTGCAGAATTATATAACATTTTTTTTTATGGTTTACTGACACTTTAAGAAGCAGCGGCCATAAGACCTCTGCTCCCTAACTCATCCGCCCAATCAGGATGATTGACACCCCCTGCTAGCGGCCGATTGGCTTCTGCAATGTTAAATGCAGACAGCGTATGCTGTCGGCATTTAGCGATGTCGAGCGGACATGATTTGCCACAGCGAATCATGTCAGCCCGCCGCTTGATAATTCAGCCCCATTGTTTGTTCTCATAGTTCTATTCTCAGTAATAAAACAACAAACCCTATGATCAGATCGCACCCTGTTAACACAGCTAATCCTTAGCTAAGCTTTTCACTACAAATAGGCAGCACAGGTTACATTTCAAAGCATCTGAGAATCAGCAGACAGAGTTAACAAATGTTATATTTCTATTTGTTCTTTAGGACACCATTGAAATATTAAGATCTATGTAAGTCATAAACTGTCATCAATCAGACAAAAGTAAAGTCAAAATTAAACTTCTTGGTTTTGATAGAATGTATCATTTTAGGTGACTTTCCAATTTACTTTTATCAATTTTGTATCCTTTGTTAAAGAACAATCCTAGGCGAGCACATGAGCGTGCAGGTGTATTTAGTCATTTGGCCACATTTATACATAGCAGCAAACACTACTACCATAGCCTGATAACGACACGTGCATGCTCCTAAGCTCTTTGTTTTCTTAAAATGTATTTTGAGGTATTTCTGTATAATTTGGAAGTTAATTAGCACAATTAAATGACTATAAGTTAGACAACTGCTTTAAAGCCAATCCAATTGCTTAATATACTTTCCCGGTTACTGATCACACTTTCTGCTATCACCTTCTTGGTGTTGGGACCAATACAATCCCATCAGCTGCCGCACAGGACGATGCTTTGGCCATTATGATGGACAAGTCTGAAACTTGGGAGACAAAAAATAATTTCTACTACATGATTTGTAAAAGGAAGAAAAGCTGTCTGAAGCTGTGGAGTAAGTTATAAAGCAAACCCCAGCATGTAGAGGTGAATACGAGTTTTCGTTAATTTCATAGTTAAACGCGCAATCACTACAGAAAACCGCTCTTTACACACCAGCCCGGGTCAAGTGACTGGGGAGCAATTTCTGGCCATAAACTTCCTGAATGGTCCTCTCTTGTGGTCTTGCAAACGTCAGTGGCCCCCAATACCAAATCCTAAAAATAAAACCGGTTTCCTAGAATTTGGTATAGGAACATGCTCCAAAAACACTGCGCTGGTATTGCTCACAAATATTTGCTGCATGCATTTGTTCTCATTGCAGCGTTGGCACCAAGCTGAGCCATGCAAGGTCATTTGTATTTTCATATTTACATTGCTGATAGTCCAGAGGTTATGAAAACTTATTATTTAAAAAAGTACAAATATACATGTGGTATTTACAAAATAATAATAAAGAATTTTCAGCTTGCTGTAGCATTATAATGTGCTGGGGATGTGACAAGCCTGCATTCTCTCTTACACAAGACATCTAAATCTGAGGCATCTTGTATGTTAATTCTTACACCCACTGTATGAAGGTGGGTGACAGCGCACAAAGCTGCCTTATGTCTTGGGTCAGGACATGTCCAGTGTTTGGATAGGGTCCGGGTTCCCCTTTCCTGCTGATACTCATGGTCAGTGACTCAGCCAGAGGTTTCAGCTCACGAAGAATAAAGATGTTAGGTGACAGCGACAAGAAGATCTGGTTTATGTGCGATGCAGATGTCACTATGTTATTCAGCAATGTATGAAGAGGAGTAATGTCTGTGCCTGACCCTGTGTAAAAGGAAAACGACATAGAATTAAAGCAGATTTGTCTAATAAGCATCCTAACACATAAGTCTGAGCGCGGAAACTAAGCATTGCAATTCTGGTATCTGCTAATAAAGCGATATCTGGGATAGGCAATAGGAAGTCTTTAAGGAGAAGAGGTAAAAACTAATACTGCAAAGGTTTCAGTAATACCCAGAATGTGTATAACTAAGGTTTGTATAGATGGACCGATTTGTTTTATTTGCTAACACACTACATATTTCCTAGCAGGCAACATGTCACTACCTGCAGCTGTCTACCCCTTGGCATTTTGCTTTAGAAGCCTCAGATTATCAATAATACAAGTCCTGACCACCACTCAGACCTCTGCATAACCTTTATTAAATTATGTAGATCAAAGAGGATTTTTACCTTTTAACACCGGAATCAAATGCAGCTTTAGATGTGTCATACAGCACTTCAGATTGTGCAGGTCTCGGCTCAAATTGCACGTGGTTCTGGCGTCAAGATATCCAAGCAGTCGGTTCAGGTCCAGCTGTGGGGAGTGTGAGTATTGGGAGTCAGGCTATGACTACAGCTGATTACCGAAATGCATAAACCATTGGTGCTACTCTCTCCACAGGTGTTTTTTCTATGGGAACTTCCTATCTGGTTTTATCCTTGGATTAATAAAGGTTATATTTTATGGAAGCAAGACATTGTTTCATTTTTTTCTAAGTATTGGGAGTCTGCCTGAGGGGGGCATAGACAAAGCGTACACTTCTAGAAGTGCTGGTTACAACTCCATGAGAGGGATTTATATGCATATTATAAACTTCTGTTTTTGTAAGATACCAGGAGCAATTCAGCTGCATTGTACAAAGCAGCACCAACCCCTAATTCACTGACCGGTTAAATTAATTGAGTGCATTGGTCAGTAGGAAATCCAAAGCACTCTGCAAATGCTGGATTATATCAAACAAAAAGCACAAAGTAGCTCTTGGCAAATAAAAGTATTCCTGAGTTTGCTAGACACTGCTACACTGTGATTGCTAAGTGCAGAGTACACTGCTATTTACATATAGTTTCTCATTAGTCACAACAAATATAAGATACATACGCAAGAGGTATTTATATCTGGGGTGCTCTGAAATTGCAAAAACCTGCAACATTTTGACAATAAAATTAATTTTAAATACTTTCAAATCATTTCTTGTGTATGTAGATTTTTTGAAGTGCTGTGCTTAACTGCTGGTACACACTGTCTGTATAGAAAAGACTATAGATTTTCCTTCAATAAACTTACATAAATATTTTTAGCTATTTTCTAGCCTTCAATCCAAATGTAAATACTGACTATATTTACTTTATGAAATATCAAAATAAATAAGTTATTTGGTTATATATTATGTTTTTAACATCTGTATTTATGAGTGGCTAAAAAACAGCTAATAAATACATATACAAGTATATAAATATTTTTCAAATCCATATAAAATTAAATAGCTTTTTGTGCAAATTTCAGACGCCCACTATTTTAAAAGCAGGCGGGGACAACATAAAGTATAAAGAACACAATTGCAGGAACAACACATTGATACAAAAATAAAATCATAAAATTGCTATTTAAAAAAATAAAAAAAAGCCACAACTAAATTTACCTTTTTACAATCTGCTAGACTGTTGCGTAACATTGCAGTCAACACTAGAGAGTTCTTCTTCAGGTCTGTAAGACTCTAAGGAGACATGTGAGTATGTTTATGAGAGATTTGTTTGTTGCAGAGGCTAAACATTAGCCTAACTCATATTCCAAACCCTAACCCCAACACCCCTAAACTCAGCTCCCAAATCCTAATACACCTAAACTCAGGCTCTTAAACCTCAATCTCCCTAAACCTATTTTCTACCCTAATCACTAGATCATATTCCCCAACTACAGTCTCCTTACCTTAAACATTACTTCTACTCTGCTTACCCCTAACAAGACCAAAACAAAGAGCACCAAGTCTATATTTTACCTCATTGTGAGCCTCGCATCTCTGGACATCCGTCTGTGTCTCTTCCGCTATCTTCACACCAAAATCAATGAGGCTTTGAAGTCCGAGCAGCAGCCCCGCAGTTAGTGTGCGACAGAAGGATTCCTGGGAAGGAAACAGCACATTGAGATATGACACTCACATCTAGTAACCTGATTGTTACAAAGTGTATCCTGCTCCTCTTGGACAGAGACTGTAGATCACAAAATACTGAAGTCCCCCCCCCCCCCCGGCTCCCTGCAGCAGACATCGAAGAGTCACAGCAGCATCATTATAATCTTTATTAAGAGGCAACAACAGGGTTTGCAGATGAAGAGGTTTGAGCCCAGACAGGATATTCAGGTCATCAGCATTGACAAAAACATTCTATCAGAGATTCTCCCCCTAAACAGAATGCAAAGCAGTTGCCACAAACAGATGTCACACCTGTAGACCATGTTCATCCTTTGTGTCCTGGTCAGGAAGGTGCAGGGCGGTTTGTGTCACAACAGACAGGTGCGCGATACTCTGAAGGATTTGCTCTGATGTTTGCTGAGCTTTGTTCCTCGCTTCTGTAACCATAGATGGAATATCCGAGCTGCAGCCCTAAAAAAAAAAAAAAGTCACATTTAGTAGCGGCCCATTAATAAGCAGTTACATCTATAAACAGCTGTAGAGGTTTATCCTATAGTGCCAGAGCAGGGTGTAGACTCTTATAGCCCTCGCTTCTTTCACATGAAGGAGACCCTTATGTAATAGATCAGTCTGATCCCAGAACAGACCAGCTCTAGAATACCACACCATTTATAGGGCTGTTACTTAGAAAAAACAAATGTGCTTTTCTTGTAACTATGATTTTAACAAATTGTTTAATCACACACAAGTTCTCTTATTATCCCTCACCATCTGCAGTAAATTGCAAGTTCTAGTGTGCTTTATAAGACTGTACTGTGCTACACTTGTACAGATATCCAGCCCTCTCGCTACCTGACATCCGGCAGCATTTTGGGCCTCTGTTTATTGACATTTGCGCATTCACCTGAAACATTAACTGTAAATATCCCCCAAGCTTCTTGATGTATAAACGTAAGTCATCAGCAGGTTTGGTTGCATCCTGGCCGTGTTGGAAACAATCCAGCCAATGTTTGCTGAGCATCACCAGCTGCTGAAACGCTGATGTCAGATAGACGCTGTGCTCCTGCGCTGCACGATTAACTGAGAACACTGGAAAAAGTGGTCATGGGGGTCATGAAACTAGCGCATGAAACAATCAAACAAAAACAAAAAGGCAAAGCAGAAGAACATACAGAAACACCAATTAACTTATTTTTATACCGACTTTTATTTTTTGCGGCTATACCATAATGATTAGTAAGATGGTGGAATCTTTACAAATCTGTAAGTGTTCCCAGAATCCATACATACATATATCTCAGTAGGATCAGTGTTTTGTGTCTCACTCACAGACATCTGCATTCTCCTTGTCTTGCTGCTCATATGCCTGGGACAAGGCCAGGACCCCGGAGCACACAGTGTGTACGCTGCTGATCAGGGAATCTGCCGTGCTGCTCTCATCTGCATTACAGCGTCCCAGATAAGCCAGAGACAATCCAATCATTTCCTTACAGATCCCAGGCAGGTGGGACTCAGGGGGGTTCGAGCAGATACTGTTTGATTTACTTAGAAAACTGCTGGATTTGTTCATTAGACCTGGAAAAAGAAAGTGGAAGATGCGAGTGTGTGCAACAACAAAATGAGATCCGCTTAAAAAGTCACTTTAATTGATAGAACCTCAACTTTATTTAAAATTGTTTGCGACGTGTTTCTGACACAGTCATTAGGTCACTTTGTCCTCACATGGGACTGACCCACTAACCCATTAAACAGGCTAGTGTCATTAGGTTACCTGAGCTGTGCCCAGCCTGCAAACTCTGAATAGGATGAACACGTATTTCGTACAAACACCCAGAGATTCTCCTGTTTTTCATTAGGCTCCTACAAAAAGCAGTTCGTATCAGAAATTGGTCATATGGGCGAGCAAGGAAGAAAAAACACTGTCACAAAGTAGCGTTACCTGCGCCTGGAGAAGCTAGACACTGATGAGTTAGACAAGTCCGGCTCCCACTCATCTGCTGGGTCATAAAACACATCCTCGTCCTTGGCATTTCCGTTATTCTGTGTATATAGAAGTGAGTCATGAGCAATCGTGTATCTATAGAAGTGCCCAATCAGGAGGCCTTATAAAAATGGCAGAATCAGATTTACACCACACAGAATCTGCGACTGATAACGGACATCCCTGTAACCCCTCGTCTTACTCCATGCGTCACATTATTGTAGCCCTCCGATTAAATGTCATTGACTTTTTGTTTAAATTTTAAAAAGCACCTGAAATCAACATGCGCAGAGCTTTTGAAAATGAAAAAAAAATCTTCTATCCTGCACAGGCGTTCCTCACCTCATACAGCTCTTTCATGGCAGCGAGTTTATACTCAAATTTCTCCAAACTCCAGAAAGTCACGATTCCCAGCTTGAGATTTCTAACCTGAATCTGGACCGGATTTCCCAGCACGTTTTCTTTATCAGTTACATCATGCCTGGGGAGTAGCAGGGATATTTAGTAAATATCAAGATACAGATAGAGTCCCATATTTGTTGTGCATTTAAAATTGCAAGTTCCTGACCTAGTGAACCAATAATAGATGTGATATCACTAATAAAGCAAATATATATATATATATATATATAAGGAATATATTGCATTGTGGACCAAACCTCTATAGAACTGGAACTATTACAATATATTCACATTTATAGTACATGTATTTTCCAGTAAGTAGTTTTGGAATTAAATGCACAAGTAACAATATATAAGTGCAGAAACATAGCAGAAGCTCCAGTCTGTCAGTCATTATCCCTGTGGTTTCAAATTGATCTTCATGCACTTGAGGTAAAGCGGCACATGCCCCTCTCTGTATACCTGCAGAATGTGGTGTCTTTCTTCAGTTTGCTGCTGATGGTGTTTGCTTCCTGGATCATAACAGACAGTTTCATTGAATTCCATGTTGGATTCACTTAGAAGAAAAAAAAGATTGTGGCTACATCACCTGAAAGTGCACACATCCCAGACGCAAGTATGTATTTACATTACAGTATTCTACACACTGAAAATAAATCACTCCCTCAAATAAAGATTAATTATAAAAACACAATTTATGCTTACCTGATAAATTTATTTCTCTTGTGGTGTATCCAGTCCACGGATCATCCATTACTTGTGGGATATACTCATTCCCAACAGGAAGTTGCAAGAGGACACCCACCGCAGAGCTGTAATATAGCTCCTCCCCTAACTGTCATAGCCAGTCATTCGACCAAAAAACAAGCCGAGAAAGGAGGAACCATAGGGTGTAGTGGTTACTGTAGTTTAAATTTAAAAATTACCTGCCTTAAAATGACAGGGCGGGCCGTGGACTGGATACACCACAAGAGAAATAAATTTATCAGGTAAGCATAAATTGTGTTTTCTCTTGTAAGGTGTATCCAGTCCACAGATCATCCATTACTTGTGGGATACCAATACCAAAGCTAAAGTACACGGATGAAGGGAGGGACAAGGCAGGAACTTAAATGGAAGGAACCACTGCCTGTAAAACCTCTCTCCCAAATATAGCCTCCGAAGAAGCAAAAGTATCAAATTTGTAAAATTTTGAAAAAGTATGAAGCAAAGACCAAGTCGCCGCCTTGCAAATCTGTTCAACAGAAGCCTCATTTTTAAAGGCCCAAGTGGAAGCCACAGCTCTAGTGGAATGAGCTGTAATCCTTTCAGGAGGCTGCTGTCCAGCAGTCTCATAGGCTAAGCGGATTAATCTTCTTAGCCAAAAAGAAAAAGAGATTGCCAAAGCCTTTTGACCTCTCCTCTGTCCAGAGTAGACAACAAACAAAGCAGATGTTTGACGAAAATCTTTAGTAGCTTGTAAGTAAAACTTTAAAGCACAGACCACGTCCAGATTGTGCAACACAAGAATGGAACCACAATCTCTTGATTGATATTCTTGTTAGATACCACCTTAGGTAAGAACCCAGGTTTGGTACGCAGGACTACCTTATCCGTATGAAAAATCAGATAAGGAGAATCACATTGTAAGGCAGATAGCTCAGAGACTCTACGAGCCGAGGAAATAGCTCCCAAAAAAAAAAAAAAAAAAAAGAACTTTCCAAGATAAAAGTTTGATATCTATGGAATGAAGAGGTTCAAACGGAACTCCTTGAAGAACCTTAAGAACCAAGTTTAAGCTCCATGGTGGAGCAACAGGTTTAAACACAGGCTTGATTCAAACTAAAGCCTGACAAAATGCCTGAACATCTGGAACATCTGCCAGACGCTAGTGCAAAAGAATAGACAGAGCAAAAATCTGTCCCTTTAAGAAACTAGCTGACAATCCTTTTTCCAAACCTTCTTGGAGAAAAGATAAAATCCTAGGAATCCTGACCTTACTCCATGAGTAACCCTTGGATTCACACCAATAAAGATATCTACGCCATACCTTATGGTAAATTTTCCTGGTGACAGGCTTTCGTGCCTGTATTAAGGTATCAATAACTGACTCGGAGAAGCCACGCTTTGATAAAATCAAGCATTCAATCTCCAGGCAGGCAGTCAGCCTCAGAGAAATTAGATTTGGATGGTTGAAAGGACCCTGAAGTAGAAGGTCCTGTCTCAGAGGCAGAGACCATGGTGGAAAGGATGACATGTCCACTAGATCTGCATACCAGGTCCTGCGTGGCCACGCAGGTGCTATCAGAATCACTGATGCTCTCTCCTGCTTGATCTTGGCAATCAGTCGAGGGAGCAGAGGAAACGGTGGAAACACATAAGCCAGGTTGAAAGACCAGGGCGCTGCTAGAGTATCTATCAGTGTCGCCTTGGGATCCCTGGACCTGGATCCGTAACACGGAAGCTTGGCGTTCTGGCGAGACGCCATGAGATCCAGTTCTGGTTTGCCCCAACGGAGAATCAGTTGTGCAAATACCTCCGGATGGAGTTCCCACTCTCCCGGAAGAAAAGTCTGACGACTTAGAAAATCCGCCTCCCAGTGCTCTACACCTGGGATATGGATAGCTGATAGGTGGCAAGAGTGAATCTCTGCCCAGTGAATTAGTTTTGAAACTTCTAACATCTCTAGGGAACTTCTTGTTCCCCCTCGATGGTTGATGTAAGCTACAGTCGTGATGTTGACCGACTGAAATCTGATGTACCTCAGAGTTGCTAACTGAGGCCAAACCTGAAGAGCCTTGAATATCGCTCTTAGTTCCAGAATATTTATTGGAAGGAGAGACTCCTCCTGAGTCCACGATCCCTGAGCCTTCAGGGAGTTCCAGACTGCACCCCAACCTAGAAGGCTGGCATTTGTTGTTACAATAGTCCAATCTGGCCTGCGAAGGTCATACCTTTGGACAGATGGACCCGAGATAGCCACCAGGGAAGAGGATCCCTGGTCTTTTGGTCCAGATTCAGTTGAGGGGCCAAATCTGTGTAATCCCGCTCCACTGACTGAGCCTGCATAGTTGCAGCGGTCTGAAATGTAAGCGTGCAAACGGCACTATGTCCATTGCCGCTACCATTAAGCCGATTACTTCCATACACTGAGCCACCAAAGGGCGCGGAATGGAATGGAATGAAGAACCCGACAGGAATTTAGAAGCTTTGATAACCTGGACTCCGTCAAGGTAAATTTTCATTTCTACAGAATCTATCAGAGTCCCTAGAAAGGAAACTCTTGTGAGTGGGGATAGAGAACACTTTTCCTCGTTCACTTTCCACCCATGCGACCTCAGAAATGCCAGTACTACGTCCGTATGAGACTTGGCAATTTGGAAGTTTGACGCCTGTATCAGGATGTCGTCTAAATAAGGGGCTACTTCTATGCCCCGCGGCCTTAGGACCGCCAAAATGAGCCTAGAACCTTTGTAAAGATTCTTGGGGCTGTAGCTAATCCAAAGGGAAGAGCTACAACTGGTAATGCCTGTCTTGAAAGGCAAACCTGAGAAACCGATGATGACCTTTGTGTATCGGAATGTGAAGATAAGCATCCTTTAGATCCACTGTAGTCATATATTGACCCTCCTGGATCAGTGGTAGGATGGTACGAATAGTTTCCATCTTGAACGACGGAACTTTGAGGAATTTGTTTAAGATCTTTAGATCCAAAATCGGTCTGAAGGTTCCCTCTTTTTTGGGAACCACAAACAGATTTGAGTAAAAACCCTGTTCCTGTTCCTCCTTTGGAACTGGATGGATCACTCCCATAACTAGGAGGTCTCATACACAGTGTAAGAATGCCTCACTCTTTATCTGGTTTGCAGATAATTGTGAAAGGTGAAATCTCCCTTTTGGGGGGGAAGCTTTGAAGTCCAGAAGATATCCCTGGGATATAATTTCCAACGCCCAGGGATCCTGAACATCTCTTGCCCACGCCTGGGCGAAGAGTGAAAGTCTGCCCCCTACTAGATCCGTTACCGGATAGGGGGTCGTTCCTTCATGCTGTCTTAGAGGCAGCAGCAGGCTTTTTGACCTGCTTACCTTTTTTCCAGTTCTGGTTTGGTCTCCAGACCGTCTTGGATTGAGCAAAAGTTCCCTCTTGTTTATTATTAGAGGAAGTTGATGCCGCACCTGCCTTGAAGTTTCGAAAGGCACGAAAATTAGACTGTTTGGCCCTAGATTTGGACCTGTCCTGAGGAAGGGCACAACCTTTTCCTCCCGTGATATCAGCAATAATCTCCTTCAAACCAGGCCCGAATAGGGTCTGCCCCTTGAAGGGAATGTTAAGTAGCTTAGATTTTAAAGTCACGTCAGCTGACCATGATTTAAGCCATAGCGCTCTGCGCGCCTGTATAGCAAAACCAGAATTCTTAGCCGTTAGTTTATTCAAATGAACAATGGCATCAGAAATAAAATAATTGGCTAGCTTAAGTGCTCTAAGTTTGCCAAGTATGTCATCCAATGGAGTCTCTACCTGTAAAGCCTCTTCCAGAGACTCAAACCAGTACGCCGCAGCAGCAGTGACAGGGGCAATGCATGCAATGGGCTGTAGGATAAAACCTTGTTGAATAAATATTTTCTTAAGGTAACCTTCTAATTTTTTATCCATTGGCTCTAAAAAAGCACAACTGTCCTCGACAGGGATAGTAGTACGCTTTGCTAGAGTAGAAACTGCTCCCTCCACCTTAGGGACTGTCTGCCATAAGTCCCGTGTGGTGGCATCTATTGGAAAACATTTTTCTAAAAATAGGAGGGGAAGAGAACGGCACACCTGGTCTATCCCATTCCTTATTAATAATTTCTGTAAACCTTTTAGGTATTGGAAAAACATCAGTACACACCGGCACTACAAAGCATTTATCCAGTCTACAAAATTTCTCTGGCACTGCAATGGTATCACAGTCATTCAGAGCAGCTAAAACCTCCCTAAGTAACACGCGGAGGTGTTAAAGCTTAAATTTAAATGTAGAAATATTAGAAACAGGTATCTTTCCTGAGTCATTAACATCACCCACTGACTGAAGCTCTCCTTCCTCAGCTTCTGCATATTGTGAGGCAGTATCAGACATGGTTCTTAAAGCGTCAGTATGCTCTGCATTCTCACCCCAGAGCTATCTCGCTAACCTCTAAGTTCAGGTAGTCTGGCTAATACCGCTGACAGTGTATTATCCATGACTGCCGCCATGTCTTGTAAAGTAAACGCTATGGGCGCCCTAGATGTACTTGGCGCCATTTGAGCGTGAGTCCCTTGGGCGGGAGTCAAAGGGTCTGACACGTGGGGAGAGTTAGTCAGCATAACTTTCCCCTCATCAGATTCCTCTGGTGATAATTTTTTTAAAAACAGAATATGATCTTTATTGCATAAAATGAAATCAGTACATTTGCTACACATTCTAAGAGGGGGTTCCACCATGGCTTTTAAACATAATGAACAAGGAGTTTCTTCTATGTCAGACATGTTTATACAGACTAGCAATGAGACTAGCAAGCTTGGAAAACACTTTAAATCAAGTTAACAAGCAAATATAAAAAACGGTACTGTGCCTTTAAGAGAAACAAATTTTGTCAGAATTTGAAAAACAGTGAAAAAATGCAGTAAATCAAACGAAATTTTTACAGTGTATGTAATAGGCTAGCAGAGCATTGCATCCACTTGCAAATGGATGATTAACCCCTTAGTTCAAAAAACGGATAAAAAAAACGAAATAGACGTTTTTTAACAGTCACAACCAACTGCCACAGCAAGCTGTGGTCCTACCTTCCCCAATAAACGACTTTGGAAAGCCTTTGAGCCCTTTAGAGATGTCCTATAGCATACAGGGGACTCCTGAGGGAAGCTGGATGTCACAGTTTGTAATTTTAACTGCACCAACTGTAACTTTTATACTATAACAGTGGAAAGCCTCAGTAAAACTGTTTCTAGTCAAAATTTAAACCAGCCATGTGGAAAAAACTAGGCCCCAATAAGATTTTATCACCAATGCATATATAAAAATGATTAAACATGCCAGCAAACGTTTATATTGCAATATCATAAGGGTATTACCCCTGGGAGTAAGCATGATACCAGTCGTTATTAAATCACTGTATTCAGACTTAACTTACATTAATCCGGTATCAGCAGCATTTTCTAGTGTTTTCCATCTCTAGAAAAAATTATAACTGCACATACCTGATAGCAGAATAAACTGCACGCCATTCTCTCGCTGAAGTTACCTCATCTGTGTAATCCCCTCAGACATATGTGAGAACAGCAATGGATCTTAGTTACAACCTGCTAAGATCATAGAAACCTCAGGCAGATTCTTCTTCTATTTACTGCCTGAGATAAAATAGCACAACTCCGGTACTATTTAAAAATAACAAACTTTTGATTGAAGAAAATAAACTAACTATATTTAACCACTCTCTCCTACAGCATCCTAGCTTGTTGAGAGTTGCAAGAGAATGACTGGCTATGACAGTTAGGGGAGGAGCTATATTACAGCTCTGCGGTGGGTGTCCTCTTGCAACTTCCTGTTGGGAATGAGTATATCCCACAAGTAATGGATGATCCGTGGACTGGATACACCTTACAAGAGAAAATGTATTTTCTCAGAGGAAGGTTTTTAAATATTATTTGCACTTAGATCCTAAATCACTGCATGAGAGATAGATAGAATATATATATATATATATATATATATATATATATATATATATATATATATATATATATATATATATATATATTATAGATATATATAATATCTATCTATAACAAAGGTTTTTTTTGTTGTTTTATCTCTCTCTCTATATATATTTTATTTTTTTATTATTATTATTATTATCTTTATTTATTTTTTACACGAACATTATCCAGTTTAGAGTGCAGTGCACTTGTGCAGATTTACCTGCTGTATTTCTGTTCCGGTTGTTCCTCTCCTGCTGAAGATTCTGCACCTCTTGAGCTATTTTTTGCTTTTCTTCTTCCAAAGCTTGCAGGATTTTGGCGTAACGAATCTCGTTATCTTCCAAAGCCTTTGCAGAGTAAGTAAAAAAATCATTAGCTGTTTGAGTAGAGGGAAGAAAACATGGTCTAAAAATGACGTCCTACGACCACTGGATAAACTCTTTGAAATCTATGTATTTGGTTTTTGTTGGGTTCTATTGTAGCCAATCGGCTGTTAGGAGAGATGAGACCATTTCATTTACTACCATATAACAAGCACTTGTCGTGCTCTGACGGGCAGAAGCCCCACGCGCACCGTCCTTCCCAGGACAAGCGAATCACTGAGCACTCTTTTCCCTACCTGTTTTTTTGTCATTGTCTCCATCTCCATCCGCCTCTTATTCAGGTGAACCTCCTGCTGCAGGTGCAGCTTCACCTCCTCAAGCTCCAGGATTTTGCTGGTTGCTTTCTGGCTGCTCATTTCCTGCAGCTGCTTGCGTCGGCTTTCTTCTTTCTGGGATAGATATTGAGAAAGTTGAAAAACGTGTCAGGTTGACTTGCGTACAAAAGTATTAATTTCTCTTCAGGCAATAGAGAGTGTGAGAGAAGAAAAAAAATCCCTCCAAGGTCACATTTTGCGAGCGGCCCAGCAGCGAAAGTTAATTAGGAAACCGCACCCTGCAAACACTACACAATGCAGACTGCAAGGTATTGTCAGGGTACCTGTGAAATAACATTGAATAAGCTACAGATGTATCCCAGAATGTAATATTTCATTTTAGCTAATATCTAATTTAATATAAAGGGATCTCCCTACAACCCCTGTCCCCCTCAAAACATATACCTGAACCTTATAACCCCACCGCCGAAAACCGGAACTACCATGGCGTCAAGACCGCTCCACTGCGCAGGTCCAGCCGTAACCATGGTTACCGGAAGCGACGTATCTAAAACAAAAGAATAGTGGCAACAGTTTAAGCATATCAGCAAGACGTCCCCACAATTGGAAGAAACAATGCTGCATTATGTATTTTAAATAAGTGCTCTTTAGATTTAATACTATTGGTAATAGAAGAGGTAAGAGCACTGATGTCAAAAGCAGAGATTGAAATCCAACAATTTGAAGATATACACAAAACAACATTGGAAGCAGATCATGACCAGAATTGGATTGAGAAATTAAACAAACAGATCCAAGAACTTGAGACAGAGTTAACTACTTTTAAAAATTGCAAATAGGATACAGTTACCCAGGACTATAAAGATAAGAGGGTATATAGGTGGCTGCTTGCTGCTGAGGATAGACAGGCACTAATTGATACCAGACCCAGAATACCTTGGTACTATAGACCAAGGAATATTGCTACAGTGGGTACATCTGGCAATTGTTCCGACTCTGACATCCCTACACAATCCCAACAGGGAGGGTATACAGGAGGAGTGACAACTCACTCTAAAACCTTGGGAGGTTCAGGACACATGTCAGGAGAGGGGGTGGCAAGAGGAAGACCCCCCAGGGCAAGGGGACAATAGCACCTGACATTGTTATTAATCTGAGCTCATACCAATTAACAGCTATGAAATCTGCAGTATTAAACAAGGGACTGTCTTTTATACCTACTGCATTTCAGCAGTCTTGACACTTTTATTGACTTACAAAAGTTTTAAAGAAAGTTAAGATTGAAGGAGCATTTTGGGATTACCAAAGGAGAATTTACAGGCTTCAAGCAGAAGAGTCGTTTTGATCCTATTAGCTCTAATCCGAGTATAAAAACGTATACTCGGTCACACAACGGGCAGCTGAGAGTAGTGCACAGCTTAAACCACACTGTCGGAACAATCTATCCAAGGAGGAATGGGGTATATTGGATACCTTGAGTAAGAATAAACAACTAATCTTTAGAGAGGCTGACAAGGGTGGCACATTGGTGGTCATGGACTATACTTATTATCAGAAAGAGGCGTTACATCAAGATACTACCACCTACAAACAACCAGTGACCCTACAAAAGTGTTCAAAACTGAAATTGACATGATATTGGATGAATCTCTAAACGAGACTTGGTTGGATAAGAATGGAGGTAAATTTCATGAAATTTCCACAGATCCCAGTGTTTTATACCTTGTCTAAGGTCCATAAAGATCCGATCGGCCCTCCCGGTAGGCCTATAGTGTCCTCTATATGCTCACTGTTACAGCCCATTGCGTCATTCCTGGACAGTATTCTTCAGCCCATGGTGCGCAACGTGCCGTCCTTTCTGTTAGACTCAATGAGTCTGATCAAAGAAATGAAGACATTTCCGATAATGGAGGAACCCTTGATCCTAGTTACCCTTGATGTGGTAAGTCGCTATACAGTGATACCACATTAATTGGGAATGCAGGCGATTCGTAATCAACTTACGGTACTAGATACCCATATGTGGGACCCACTGATGGGCTAATTCTCGAATTACTACAAACATGCCTGACAAAGAATTACTTCAAATTTGAGACACAGTTTTATTTACAACTGATGTGGAAGGTGATGGGGTCCAATGTGGCCCCATCGTACACCAATTTATATATGGCAAAATTTGAAGAGTTTGGCACCATCCTCTTCCAACACCATCATATAATATATTACAGAAGATATATTGATGATTTGTTTCTCCTATGAGGGGGGCAGAAGAGGAACTACAGAATTGGTTTGAAGTATTGAATAAGGTGGTTCCTTCTCTTCAATTTAAAATGACTTGTAATGTTGAATCGGTGGACTTTTTGGACTTGAGAATTTATGTTAAAGATGGTAGGCTTAATACCACTCTTTTTAGGAAGGAGACCGATAGAAATTCTCTTCTAAATGCCACCAGCTGTCATCCACCATCTTTAAAGAATGCATTACCGGTAGCGCAATTTAAAAGAGTGATACAAAATAAACAATGAAAGGACCAACGCACAGGTATAACTGACTGCGATGAAGGACCGATTCCTCCAACAGGGATACAATGAGAAACATATCCTCAAACACTATAATGCTTTTAAGGAATTGGACCAGGATATGGCTTTAACTTCTTCCAAACAACAGTACAATGATGATAGAATGATTTTCTATCACATCATTTACAGCTGATAAGAAGGCTTTGCCAAATGTAATCAAACAGGAATGGAATATCGTGGAATCGGATGGGAACTTGGCTTTTCAAAAATATGCAGCCTCCAAAAATTGGCTTCCGAAGGGCTAGATCAGTCAGGGATATGCTGGTTAAAGTAGATCCTGTTCAGAGCTATAGGACCACCACTTGGCTTCAACAAGTTAAACCTGGCTGTTACAAGTGTGCTGGGTGCACCACCTGTAATAGTCTACTTAATACAAAGTTTTTTACCCATCCTTCTACAAATAAAGTAACCTGCACGACAGCTTATATTGTTTATTTATTACATTGTCCGTGTGGGTTAGTCTATGTTGGGAAAACTATTGAAGACCTCCGGACTCGTATGGCAAATCATCATACTTCAATTCGTATGGCCATAAAAAAGGGCAAGTCAGAGCAACCTGTTGTCCAACATTTTGCGACGTTTGGTCATGCAGTCTCAGATTTGAGGTACGTTATTATTGACCATATAGATAGGGGCAGTTTGTTACAGCGCGAGTCCAGATGGATATTCAACCTGGGTACATTGGTGCCCAGGGGGTTGAATACCTGGACTGGCATAGCTTTGAGGGAAATGCTAAACTTTAGACGGCTATATCAGCAGTGTACTATTAATATACATGACATATGATGTTGCACTTTACCTAGCATTATTATCTGCATAGCTCTGTAGTTACTTTGTTGCCACAAGTTTTATTTAGGTATATAAATGCAGCAGTTTTTTGTTAGAAGTATGTTGAAAAGTCTTTGACCTTAGTAAAAGTGTATGCTGTTAGGCTTGGATATAGGCCAGTAACTTTTGAGGATTAATTACAGGGATAGCTAGACTGCAATGTATAAATTTAATCTTGATGATATGCTTAAACTGTTGTCACTATTCTTTGTTTTAGATACGTCGCTTGCGGTAACCATGGTTACGGCCGGACCTGCGCAGTGGGTATGTATGTATGTATGTATGTATATATATATATATTTATATTATTTTTATTTTTTTTTCTGCACTCAAAATAACACTATCAAGAGATGTACAAAGATGTGGGCTATATTTATATTGAAAAGGAATGAGATTTCAATCAGCATATTTTAACATAGAACTGATAATATACTAATGTTTGATCTCAAATTGTACATTTTCAATTATATTAAATGGGATATATATGCTGACCAGATAAGTTTATTGATATTGAAAATTAAAGTATATTTAATAAACATTTTAAAAAGTTAGATATTAAACTGTAGCAGTATTGATAGTGAGACTGCATTTCTGGTTATCTGCTGCCCCTTCGTGGATTAAAACTGGTATGACAGCCAAACGAGTTGACTGTTTAAAACATATGCCAATCCAAATAGCCTATGAGATCTTCAGATCACAGAGCGAATCAGAGACAAGCAACCGAGGGCCTATCAAAATCTTGTGGGAATGATTAAAGAGGTGGTTTACCCGATCAAGGTTGCCACACACAGTAGATAAAAGGACACAAAGACTCAAAGAAGCATTTTTGGAGAGGAAAATACATAGGCTTTGGGCCAAGTATATTCTCTGCCATTTTGGGACACTTTCTTGAACAAAGGAAGATTAACAATTTTGAGACCTGTACCTCTGCACATGGTGGATAAATCCTTCTTAGATGACCCACAAGAAATTCTGGAAACTGAATAATCATTTGGTTATGTGGTAACCTATGGCAGAGACTATAATTTAATATTTTAAAGCAAATACATTCATTATTGCTACAGTAATTGAAGCTGGTATTTACTGTAGCTTATATCCATAGTCCTGTATAGTCTTAGCTAGTCATGTATATATTATTAATGCAAACAGCCAATTTATAATTTCTGATGCTTCTAATTGAAGTTATATAGAATCATTTGTGGGCTCAATAATTTAATTATACTTGTCTGAAAGTTATCTTAAATCTATTTGAGACCCAGTAAGATTTGTGTGAAGTATCTTGGTATATTGTTTATCTAAACACTGAAGTTAGCGGTCCATATTCTGGTATTTTATTGTGGTATTTTAATGCGATTCATTGTAAGTAAGGTTAATTTTAAAAGGTATATTTTTATTATCTGTTTTATAGAATATTATAACAGCATAAGCGTGTATTAATTTGTTTCATAGTCTGGTTTCTATAAATATATTGCAATGTGTATATAAATCTTAACTAATCTAAAGTATTTAGGAATAATTATTAATTTCAATTGTTTTGTATATACATTTTTATTGGGGGTTTGCTTTAAAGAATAATAACAAATAAATTGTATTACAATCCTGCTATATACTGACAGTATGGTTCATTAATTAACGGTTTCAATGCTGGGACGCTGACAATATGTGGCCTTGGATATTGAAAAGTGTGTGTGTTCCCTCTAAGTAGTGTGTCTATAGATGCAGTCATCTAATAATGACGGGTATTACAAATTATTCCCACAAAAAGTCTTGGATTATAATTCTTAGTATCAAAAAGGGACATGAAACATTTTTTTTCCTTTCATGATTCAGATAGAGCACACAATTTCTTTCCTATGATATTAAGAGTCCACAACGTCATTCAGTTACTAGTAGGAATATCACTCCTGGCCAGCAGGAGGAGGCAAAGAGCACCACAGCAAAGCTGTTAAATATCACTCCCTACCCATAATCCCCAGTAATTCTCTTTGCCTCTGTCAATGAAGGTGTCTGAAGAAATTAATTCCTTTATCGGGGACGTTTCCCTGCAAGCAATGATTTAGCCGAGTCTACGTCAATCTCTTCAGTAGAGTAGTGTTGGCTTTTAAGCAATTAGGAAGTTGTGAGGTAGTCCTTGCTTTGTTTCCTAACACATTGCTGCCCATGGTACAGAAAGCCAGAGTTGGTTACTCTGTTCTTTCTTTTTCTACAGGTCTCTGTAAGGAGTATGTGCCCTTTCACGCCTTGTGAGCTGTCTTCCTGCTGGACAGCTAGACTGCAGGTAAGTGCTTTTGTCTTCTAGGTACTGGAGACTTGCACTTCAGAAGAATATATGTCATATGCAGTAGATGGCGACATTTTTAAAATCCTTTATACAGGATTTTCTTTGGCAGTGGGCAGGCACATTATGTATGTAGAGACTAGGGGTTAATCTTCCCTTTATTGGGATGTTTTTCCTCTTTGGGATAATTTTGTTGAAATACTTTATTAGTATGTATGTGGCTTATGTTTTATACAGGGATTTATATATAAACTTAAAATTTGGCAGTTGGTTTTCTTTGCTTGCTTAGCTAGAACAGGCTAACTGACACACACTGCTTGAGTGTTTGTGTAAATTAAGCTCTGGTGTTGTAGGCAGAGGAAAACGCGCTCCTACTTGCTGCGTAGTTTCCTCTCTCTGCTGTGGGATATTCACGGAACAGAGTCATTGAATTTCAGTCTCTTCAGTGTCGATCTACTATATGATCATTTTGGAGACTTCAAGGCAGCCAAATTGTGTATAAGTGTTACGGTAAGGCACCTCAGCCTGTCTGAGGTGTAGGGGGCCTAAATGGTTTATTATTTTAAAGAACTTTTGCCTAACGTTAAGCGGCTGTGGTATTAAAAATTCTTAAAGAGACAGTATATTTAAAAAACTTCTACAATTTGGGTATTTTTTTTATTTATTTAGTATTATGGACATGGACCAAGACTCTGTGTCTTTTGACAAATGTTTGTTATGCCTTGAGGCACAAATTGTTTTGCCTAGCAATTCTGTGCTGAAAGCTTAACTAAAACACTTCAAATTTAAAAAGGTAAATTGTTGCCCTCTGAGCCCAAATGTCTCAGGATGATGCTGTTCAGGCAATGCCACAGCTTTCTCCTCAAACGTCCCAAGCCTCTATGGCGTCACATACAGTGCCCTGCAGTTCTTCTCAGCCTCCTAGAGGAGTTTATTTGCCTGCAGATTTTGCTGCACACGTATCTTCTGCGGTATCTGCGGCATTATCTGCTTTTCCTATGCTGGGAAAACGCAAGAGGAAAGTTAGAAAGATAGTAAGGTTTCTGTTCTACCTACTGCTACGCAGGTTGCCCTCCCTCATAAGTCTGATGAGGAAGATACGTCAGTAGCCTCTGAGGGTGAAATCTCAGATTCGGACAATATTATTCCTTCATCTGATAGTGAAGAAGTAAACTTGAGATTTAAAAAAGGGACAATGAACCCAATTTTTTTCTTTCATGATTCAGATAGAGCATGCAATTTTAAAGCAACTTTCTAATTAACTCCTATTATCAAATTTTCTTCATTCTCTTGCTATCTTTATTTGAAAAAAAAGGGCATCTAGGCTTTTTTTGTTCAGAACTCTGGACAGCACTTTATTGGTGGATGAATTTATTGACCAATCAGCAAGAACAACCCAGGTTGTTCACCAAAAATTGTCCGGCATCTAAACTTACATTCTTGCATTTCAAATAAAGATACCAAGAGAATGAAGAAAATGTGATAATAGGAGTAAATTAGAAAGTTGCTTACAATTTCATGCTCTATCTGAATCACACACAAAAATCTGGGTTCAGTGTCCCTTTAAGCTTGAACACCTTTGTGTACGGTTAAAAGGAGGTATTGGCTACTTTGGACGACTCCAATACATCTGTCGTTGTCAACCCTAAGAAGTCTAGTAAACTTAATACTATGATGTTCCTTCCTCTGTGGAAGTTTTTCCTGTCCCAGACTGCGTGACTGAGATTATTTCACAGGAATGGGAGAAGCCAGAGATTCTTTTCTCCCCTTCTCCTGTATTTAAAAAGAAGTTTCCTACTGCTTACTCCATTAAAGATTCTTGGCGCATGGTGCCTAAAGTAGAAGGGGCTATTTGTACTCTGGCTAAGAAAACTACGATCCCTTTAGAGGATAGCTGCATTTTTAATGATCCCATGGACAAAAAGCTGGAAGCTTATTTGAAGAAGATGTAAATTCATCAAGGTTTTCAATGGCCACCTGTAGTTTGTATTGCCACAGTAGTACGTTCGGCATCTTATTGGTGCGGCGCCTTGTCTGAATCAATTTTAGTAGACTCCGTTGGAGGAGATACAAGATAGGATTAAGGCTCTCAAACTATCCAATTCCTTTATTTCTGATGCTAACATGCAAGTTATTAGACTGGGAGCCAAGATGTCTGGCTTCACTGCCCTAGCCCGCAGGGCATTGTGGCTAAAATCTTGGTCAGCTTCTGGCACTTCCTTACAAGGGTAAGACCTTGTTCGGACCTGGTCTGGCAGAAATAATTTCTGATACTACGGGTGGAAAAGGGTCTTTTCTACCGCAAGACAAGAAGAACAGACTCAAGACGTCAAAGTAATTTTCGTTCCTTTCGTAACTTCAAAAGTCTTCCTCTCCCTCTTCCAAGCTGGGCTTCCAAGAAGACTTGGACTGCTCCTATCAGACTTGGAATTAGGGGAAGCAATCAAAGAAACCCTCAGCTGAGTCTAAGTCAGCATTAATGGTCGGCCCCTGGTCTGGGATCAAGTTGGGGGCAGACTTTCCCTGTTTTTGTCAAGCATGGAGACGAGATGTCCCAGATACTTGGGTTGTAGACATACTACTATCTCAGGGTTACAGAATAGAAAAAAAAAACACTTTCCCTCCCAAGGGGCAGAATCCACCTCAAGATTATCTGCAGACCAGGTAAAAAGAGAGGAATTCTTGAACTGCGTTCAGGACCTTTCCTCCCTGGGAATGATTTTTCCCATCCACAGGGATCACAAATTCCTGAGATTCGCATTTCTAGACAAACACTTTCAGTTTGTGGCTCTTCTGTTTAGCCTTGCCACAGCTATCAAAATTTTCTCAAAGGTTCTGGGGGTTCTCTTGGCAGTGGTCAGGTCTTTGGGAATTGCAGCGACGCCATACAGGTTCAGACGCCATCTTTTCAATAAGCAAACTCTCATGCAGAGATCTTGTTGTCTTTTCTACGTTCCCACGGTTGGAAAGTGAATCTGGAAAAGGAGTCATCTTATTCCAGCTACAAGGGTGGTTTTCTTAGGGACCATAATAGATTCCCTATCTATGAAAATTTTTCTGATGGAGGTCAGAAAACCCTAAATTCTCTCCTCTTGCCTCTCTTCAGTCTACTGTTCGGCCATCAGTGGCTCAATGTATGGAGGTAATTGGTCTGATGGTCGCTTCCATGGACATCATTCCCTTTGCTCGATTCCATTTGAGAGCTCTGCAGTTATGCATGCTCAGACAATGGAATGGAGACCATTCGGATCTGTCTCAAAGGATAGATCTAGACCAGTCGACAAGAGATTCTCTCCCGTAGTGGCTAAGGGCCATCTGTCTCAGAGCACATGCTTCTGGAGACCTTCCTGGGTGATTGTGACCACGGACGCCAGCCTGCTAGGCTGTGGAGCAGTCTGGGACTCGTTAATGGCGCAGGGACTATGGACTCGGGAGGAGTCTGCTCTCCCCATAAACATCTTGGAGTTGACAGCGATTTACAATGCTCTGATGGCTTGGCCTCAATTGTCTTTAGCCTGGTTTATCAGGTTTCAGTCGGACATCACCACCTCAGTGGCTTACATCAACCACCAGGGAGGAACTCAGAGTTCCTCAGCCACAAAGGAGGTGGCACAGATTATTCAGTGGGCGGAAGCTCACAATTGTTGTCGATCTACCATCCACATTCCTGGAGTGGACAACTGGGAAGTGGATTTCCTGAGCAGACAGACATTTCATCCCGGGGAGTGGGCTCTCCATCCAGAGGTGTTCTCCAGGTTAACCCTCAAATGGGGGGTGCCAGAGTTGGATCTGGAGTCTCGACAGAAAGCGAAGCTTCCAAGGTACGGTTCAAGGTCAAGAGATCCTCAGGCCGCTCTGATAGATGCTCTGGCGGTTCCTTGGGATTTCGGTCTAGCATACCCGTTTCCTCTGTTTGCGCTCCTTCCACAAGCTATTGCATGTATTAAACAAGAGAGAGCATCTAATTTTAAATAGTTCCTGCATGGCCTCGCAGGATCTGGTATGCAGACCTAGTGAAGATGTCATCTCGGCCGCCTTGGAGGTTCCCTGAGAGGAAGGACCTTCTAACTCAGGGTCCATTCCTCCATCTAAATCTCGTTTCTCTGAAGCGGACTGCTTGGAGCTTAGTTCTGTCTAAGCATGGATTTTCTGAGTCGGTCATTGAGACCATGATCCAGGCTCGCATGCCTGTTACTCGAAAAATTTACCATAAAGGTATGGCGTAAATACCTCTATTGGTGTGAATCTAAGGGCTACTCTTGGAGTAGGGTCAGGATTCCTAGGATTTTGTCTTTTCTCCAGGAAGGTCTGGAGAAAGGGTTGTCAGTCAGTTCTCTGAAAGGTCAGGTTTCTGCATTATCTATTTTGTTACACAAGCGTCTGACGGATGTGCCAGATGTTCAATCTTTTTGTCAGGCCCTGGTCAAAATCAGGCCTGTGATTAAACCTGTTGCTCCTCCTTGGAGCCTTAATCTTGTTCTTAAAGTTTTGCATCAGGCTCAGTTTGAGCCAATGCATTCCATAGATATTGTTATCTTGAAAGGTTTTGTTTCTTATGGCCATCTCTTCTGCTCAAAGAGTTTCAGAAATCTTAGCTTTGCAGTGTGATTTGATTTACCTTATCTTTCATGCGGAGAAGGCGGTTCTTTATGCTAAATTGGGGTTTCTTCCTAAAGTGGTTTTGAATAGAAATATTAATCAGGAAATTGTTGTTCCTACTCTCTGTCCCAATCCTTCTTCTCATAAAGAAGGTCTCTTGCACAACTTGGATGTTGTGCGTGCTCTAAAAACATTCTACCTACAGGTGACTATTTTCGCCAGTCTTCTGCCCTGTTTGTTTCTCAGGAAAGCGTAAGGGTCAGAAGGCTACTTCTACTTCTCTTTCGCTCTGGTTGAGAAGTATGATTCGTTTTGCTTACAAGACTGCTGGACAGCAGCCTCCTGAGCTAATTACAGCTCATTCCACTAGGGCTGTCTCCTCTTCTTGGGAATTCAAAAATGAAGCTTCTGTGGAACAGATTTGCAAGGCTGCAACTTGGTCCTCTCTGCATACTTTTATACAAATTTGATACTTTTGCCTCAGCTGAGGCCTCTTTTGGGAGAAAGGTTCTTCAAGTGGTGGAGCCTTCTGTTTAGGTCTGCCTATCTTGTTCTAACTTCCTGTTCATTGTGTGTCCTCTAGCTTGGGTATTGGTTCACACTAGTAACTGAATGACGTTGTGAACTCTTAGCAAAGAAAACAAAAATTATGCTTACCAGATATATTTCTTTCCGGATATGTTGAGTTTACGACCCCACCCTTTATTAATAGTTATTTTTTACTAA
Organism: Bombina bombina; assembly: GCF_027579735.1. Taxonomy (NCBI): domain Eukaryota; kingdom Metazoa; phylum Chordata; class Amphibia; order Anura; family Bombinatoridae; genus Bombina; species Bombina bombina. Next base: position 15,621,537 of record NC_069508.1, read on the forward strand.
ACCTCAGGCACCTCTACACCTTTGTTTTATTCATTTTCCTTCGGTCAAATGACTGGGGATTATGGGTAGGGGAGTGACACTTAACAGCTTTGCTGTGGGGCTCTTTGCCTCCTCCTGCTGGCCAGGAGTGATATTCCCACTAGTAACTGAATGACGTCGTGGACTCTTTCCGGATATGGAAATTTATCAGGTTAGTATAAATTTTGTTTCTAAACAACTTTTCAATTTACTTCTATTACATAATTTGCTTCATTCTCTTGGTATCTTTTGTTGAAAAGGATGCCTAGGTAGACTCGGGAGCTAGCTGCTGATTGGTGACTGCACATACATATATATATATCTTATTATTGGCTTACCGATGTGTTCAGCTAGCTCCCAGTAGTGCATTGTTGCACCTTCAATAGAGGATACCAAAAGAATGAAGCAAAAATAGAAGTAAATGGATAAACCGTTTAAAATTGTCTGAAAGAAAAAAAAAAAGTTTAATTTACTCATTTGCCTTTAAAGTTCCAATTCTAGTTCTGACATCCACAACAAAGAGTCTTATTGGCCCACAGGATCAGAGATAGATTTGCACCAAGCTCTAAATCCGACCGACTCACCGCCTTGTGCCCTAACAATGAGACCCAAATATTTATTTCACGATTCAGATAGAACATCAGATTTAAATAACTTCTTATTTTACTTCTATTATCTAATGTTTTGTTCACTTGGCATCCTTTGTTGAAAGCAAAATTAGATAATAGAAGTAAATTGTTGTTTAAAATGGTATGATCTGAATAATGAAAAGAAAAATAAATTTATATACAAGAGTTTCATGCCCCTTTAATCTGAAACACCGGACCATCCTCTTATGTCAGGGGTACTCCATACTCTAATGCAGGATTTGCTTGCTCCCTGAGGCCCAGCAGGCAGGTAACATTATCTGCATTCACCTACACTAAGCCCAAATTCAGGGCTATTCACACATGTAGGCACACAGATAGATGCACGTGCACTCACATGTAGGCACACAGATAGATGCACGTGCACTCACATGTAGGCACACAGATAGATGCACGTGCACTCACATGTAGGCACACAGATAGATGCAGGTGCACTCACATGTAGGCACACAGATGCACGTGCACTCACATGTAGGCACACAGATACGCAAGTGCACACCTTCAACATAGAGAACCCACCAGCTGAGCTTCTAAAGCTCGGATCTTATCTTCATAGACAGATCTCTGGGACGTGAGCTCCTTCTGCGCCATCTCTTTTGCCATCTCTATCTCCTCCATCATCTCCTCCTTAGCCCTCACACGAGCTTCTTCAATCTCATTTTCCAGCCTGGATAGAGTTGGAGTAAAGAAATAAAAACAATGTAATAAGGGTCACACCCAGTCACTGATCATTAGCACAGCACCAAAACAAGGGTTTCCTGTACTCACTCTGCTCTCTGTGCTGCCAGCAGCTCGTTCTTTGCAAACTCAAAGTCCTTGGGTCCTTCAGGAGACAGTGTGGACACTCGGGATGGTGTCCTTAACATCTGAACCTCCACAGGGTGATTAAATCTGAAATAATGATCTCCTCCCAGGATCACTCTATCGCCCTGCAGGAGATAATCAGACATAAAGCTCTGAGCACGTGAATAACAAAATCTTGTGTTCTCTATAGTGTGGTTATTGCATGAGACTCCCTGTGCAGTTACCACGTGCAGCCAAAACTGCAATTAGCATGCGCCTCTCACACGGAGCTAGATATACAGATATTGCAGCCCATTTAGGTGCCCTAAACATTGCTGATCCATGACCTTGTTTTATTTGTAGGTTACACATTTTATAGGATCAGCAGAGAATTGGCAGATTGTTAGCACTAGGTAATATTTTAAAAACGCTGCATCTACAGGTTATTGTAATGCTTTAAAAATGCGTGCCTCCTACAGCCAAACTGCCTGACTTTAAACACAAGAGTCAATGCCAAAAAAATATATATATTTGTTTCACATAAATAAGTATAGTAAATGGTTAGTGAACTCACATGATGTAAAATAGTTGATTTTGCTATCTGGTTCCCGTTGACGTACGTTTTGGCATCTCCAGAAGGCATTATGCTCACAGTGTTATCAATGTTTGTGATTACGCTGTAAAAATAAGGCAGAAAAACTGAGCACTTTTTAAAGTCAATATAAAGCAGTGGTTTTCAGTGTGATGCGGTCCTCCCCGCAGGGTGCGCTAGAGCATATAAGCGGAGGTTGGGGAGCAGAGACACTTTGCATTACCCTTTGGAAACCGCAAGCAGCAGCTGACAGACATAGAACTGTTTTTAAAAGCCAACAATGACACTTGCCATGTTGTGGTGGAAGAAGGAAAATAGTGGGATTTAGGTAGAAGAAAGGCTCTGATATCTAAATTGCACAGAGACTGTTAATCCTGTGTTAAATGCAAGTTACTGATCAAGACAACAGATGTACAATTTAAAATGTTAGTGAAGAGCTCTTTTAGTTCACAGTTGTGTGTGAATCCTGATCAAATGTAAATTCCCCAAATTAAAACTCAAAATAAATATTACTATTTCCTTTAAAGACAATAAAGTAACATCATGTTGAGGCTCTATCTTCTAAATTTTGTCAGAGGGCAGGCCCGCTACCAACTTTGAAAACCCCTGGTATAAGGTAATACTCTAATAATTTGGTCATTTTATAACCAGAATCAGGATTTGTTAAAATAATAATAATCATCAAATCCTGGTGATTAAGTACAATTAACTTATTTGTATCATAATCCCTGTGACAACTCATGGTTTCATTCTTAAGTGTTATACTAAACTATTGCAGAGGAGGCTCTGGTAAATGTGTTTAATTTGACGGATCCTCAGATACTTCACCTACCAGTGATCTTCAGCAATAAGAGCCCCAGAGAGTTGGATTTCATGCTCTGATCCGGCTCTGTATTTGCCAACAGTGGTCTGTCCCTCTTTAATCATATACAGCAGCATCTCTGACAGTTGGGGATCTTCGTTGAGGTTTACAAGGTTTGGCAAACGATTGTCCATCTTAAATGTAATTCCGGCTTTCTGAGACAGGAAGCACAGTCATTAGATACCAAACACGTAATCACATCACTGCGTTACAAATAAAGTTTTCCTTATCTGAATACTTTTTTTTTTTTTTTTGAGGGGCAATTAAAAAAAAAAAAAATGTTATGGGTTTGAACAGAGAGAGGTTACACTCTGATAAATCATATCTGAATTTCTACAGCTTCTTTTCTTTTACAAATGTTTCAGAGAAATCCACGTGTATATTTAAAAAAAAAAAAAAAAAAATTTATGCTTCCCTGATAAATGTATTTCTTTTTTGACACGATGAGTCCACGGATCATCTTAATTACTGTATATATAGCTCCTCCCTTCCCTCCCACTCCAGTCATTCGACCGAAGTTAGGAAGAGAAAAGAAAAGCAAGGTGCAGAGGTGTCTGAAGTTTACAATAACCCACAACCTGTCTAAAAAGAACAGGGTGGGCCGTGGACTTTCTATCCCTTACGTTTTCCTAAGAAAAACACAACAAAGAAAAAGACTGACGCAAGTCCTTAGTCGCCTGCAGGTAAAAAACTTTAAAGCACGGACCACGTCCAAATTGAGTAGAAGTCGTTACTTCTGAGAAGAAGAACTAGGACACAAAGAAGGAACCACAATCTCCTGATTAATGTTCCGATCAGAAACAGCCTTAGGAAGAAATCCTACTTTTGAACGTAAAAATACCTTATCTGAATGGAAAATAAGGTAAGGTGACTCATACAGCGATGTCGAGAGCTCTGATACTCTACGAGCAGAAGAAATAGCAGCAGGAAATAAAACTTTCCAAGAGTCCCTTAAAGTACTTTGAAAACTAAAATAAGACTCCATGGAGGAGTAACTGTTTTGAACCCAGGCCTGACAAAATGATTGTACATCTGGGACATACGCCAGACGTTTGTGCAACAAACTAGATAAAGCCGAGATTTGACCCTTTAGGGAAGAAGACGATAAACCCTTCTCCAAACCTTCTTGAAGAGAAAACAAAAGTCTAGGAATCCCGGCTCTACTCTACGAGTAGCCCTAGGATTCACAACAAGAGAGATTTTTACGCCAAATCCTATGGTAAATCCTTCTAGTTACAGGCTTACGAGCCTGAATCATAGTCTCTATGACCGAGTCAGAAAAACCCTGCTTGGATAAAATTAATCGTTCAATGTCCAAGCAGTCAGCTTCAGAGAAATTAGATTTCGGTGAAGGAATGGCCCTTCATTAGAAGGTCCTACCTCAACGGAAGTCCCCAATGTGGCAGAGATGACATGTCCACCAGATCCGCATATCAAATCCTGCAAGGCCAAACAGGAGTAACGAGGATCATTAGTGCCCTCTCCTGCTTGATTTGAGCAATGACCCGAGGAAGAAGAGCAAACAGAGGAAACAGGTATGCTAGACTAAAGGTCCAAGGAACTTCCGGAGCATCCATCAGTTCCGCCTGGGGGTCCCTGGACCTCGACCCGTATCTCGGGAACTTGTCATGCTGTCAAGATGCCATGAGATCTAATTCCGGTTGACTCCACTTGAGAATCAATCTGGAGAGCACTTCCGGATGGAGTTCCAACTCCCCCGGATGAAAGGTCTGCCTGCTCAGGAATTCTGCCTCCTAGTTGTCCACCCCTGGGATGTGCATTACCGACAGGCAACAAGAATGGGCCTCCGCCCACTGCATTATCTTGGTTACCTCCATCATCACTAAGGAACTCCTCATCCCTCCCTGATGATTGATGTAAGTCACTAAAGTAATGGTGACCGACTGGAACCTGATAAACTGGATCGAGGCTAGTTAAGACCAGGCCAGAAGAGCATTGAAGTCCAGGATGTTTATAGGAAGAACAGGCCCTGACTGAGTCCAGACTCCCTAAGCTTTCAGGGAGCCCCAGACTGCTCCCTGTCCCAGAAGGCTGGCGTCTGTTGTCACGATCACCCCAGATGGTCTGCGGAAGCAGGTTCTTTGGGAGAGATGATCCAAAGACAATCACCCCTGCAGAAAATCCCTTGTCTCCTACATCAGTAGTATTCGAGGAGACAAAATGGTATAATCTCTGCTCTATTGCCTGAGCATGCTTAACTGCAAAGGCCCTAGATGGAACCGAGCAAAAGGGATGATGTCCATTACCGCTGCCATCAGCCCAATTACCTCCATGCACTGAGCCATTGACGGCCGAGGAGTGGACTGAAGAACTAAACAAGAATCGATAATCATTGAGTTCCCGACTTCTGTCAGAAAAATCTTCATTAATAGGGAATATATTATAGTTCCCAAGAAGGTTACCCTTAAATTAATTGTATGTATTGGGTACTTGTAAAGCGCAGCTAATCACCTGTAAGGATCTCAAGACGCTTCTC